>NC_084920.1:5000-165932 GCF_949316345.1 Pungitius pungitius | reverse complement strand
ACTTTCCCTGCCTAACACAATCTATCCCTAACCAGCTCACCTCTCTATTGCAAAAACTACAGGGGTGACCCCACCCAGCTAACTTAGTGTGTGTAACAAAGTTTTACCTACGTGATGGAAATGTACACCCTTGGGCAGAACAACCTACCCCTTCTCCAAAACTGAGGTAGAGTCTCACTCGACCAGATCCCTAACAAAACAATATCCGCCAGGCCATACAAAAAAAACCCCCACAGCCTCGCCTTTCCTTTCTTTCTCTCCTCTGTTCATCAACCAGGCTGGTTAAATAGGCCACCAGCTCGTTAGCTGATTGCTCCCCAGGTCTTATACGGTCACGCCTCCTCGCCAACAGCCAACCAGCACTGCACACCTGTAAGCTATGAAAAAAACAAAACACTACCCCCACTCACAGTTAAAGGCATAGAGACAAAACATGGGGACATGTAACAAATAGGTAAATATATATAATATATAATATAATATATATATTATTAGGGCCGGGACTCGATTAAAAATATTAATGTAATTAATTAGAGGCTTTGTAATTAATTAATCAAAATGAATCGCATTTTAATTGCATAAATATTTGACCTGAGAACAGTGAGAAGTATTTTTTTTCACATGGATTTTTATTTTTGTTCAACCAATTCCAGCAGACAAGTGTAGAAATAGCATATTTAGAAATATAGTACTTTCAGAAATTCAGGTAGCCTATAGGTAAGTAGACCTTCTGTAAACTATGTTTTTTTAAGTAGACCAATACTTTCAAGTACATTCAGAACATTGGTTATTTTTTCAGACGTGGACTTAGTTACCCTGGTCCTTAAACCAGTCATCTGGTGCAGTGTGGGTTGGGTGTGGGTCCTTGTACGTCCACGCTAGCTGCTAATTGTGTTGCGTTGAGGTGATACTTGAGGCTCGATGTGAATTCCTTGTTGCACAGCTTGCACACAACCACGCTCTTATCGACGCTTCCATCCGTGTGTTTATTATAAGAAGATTTCACATTCACGGGGCCACCGACACGGCCTCGTCAGCTTCTTCGTTCATGTTCACTGTGGTTTGTTGTTGTCTGAAGTCATGGACGCTAGTTGGTGCTCCAGTATAATCCGTCCTCCGAAACTCATCCAGTGAGAAACGTTCCGCGGTGCAAAAAATAAGTGTAAAAAATAAGTTTAAAAATGCGTAAAAAATGTTTAATGTGTTATTTTTTGTGTAATTAATTAATCTTAATTCACTTTGTAATTAATTAATCGCAATTAATGCGCTAAAGTCCCTGCCCTAAAACAAATACATAAATGCTTCACACCTTTTGATCTGTTTGAAAATAGACAGGACATTTCCTTTGAAGCTAAAAGCTAACATGGAAAACAACACAGCAAATATCTAACCGAGATGGCATTAAATCGTGTGATTTATTTCTCTTAGACTAACCATGTCGAATTGAGGTTACAAACAGAATCGTAGTCGTTATCATCGTATCATTATTATGAAATTATTCCACCTTTCTGCACTGCAAAGCGTGCAGCATCCATGCTGCATGACTCATATGGCTTCTTGTCAATCTTACATTACGTAGAGGGGCAGGGATTGATTTTTAGAGACTGACGACCTGTTTTGGCTTCTGAGTGGCTACGGTGGCTCTATCATTTGGTTTAGTCGGATCCCATGGGATCAGACGAACAAAAAGAGTGGTTTTGAAAAAGTTTGGAGATCTTTTGTACCATTTGTATTTATATTTGATGATCTCTTCTTCATGTCAATGGTTGGACCCTTTTTTCCGTACAAAAAGGTTCAAACAGGAAGAGGGAGAAACCAACTACTTTCATAGACGGGGGGAACTGTACCAAATGGAGGTGACTTTAAAAAATTGGCATCTATTAATATTTACAAGAGCTGTCAAAAGATTTTTTTTAAATAACTAATTAATCTAAATTCATTAATCTTGATTATTGGCGATTAACGAAAGTTGTTAATGAAATGTTATAATGGTGTTAATGAGTAATCACTTTAGAAAACATGTATTTTAGACATTGTTTAATTGTTAGTATTATTTTAAACACAAAACTACACACATTTGATCATCTTGAATGCAGAATTCCACCGGGTGGAATATGTTGATTTAGCTTAGCCTAGCAGCTAGCTTAGCATGGTCCTTTTTAGCATGGTCTCACCCCCCTTCTGTTTGACACCGAGAGGAATTTCTCTGCAGTTCTCTCCGCTGTGCGTCGCGCCTCGTTTTACTTCCACTGCAAAAAGCTTCCTCCGACGTTACTGACTGCAGCTCAACTTCCGGTTTACTTCCACCAGTAAACCCAGGTGCCCTAACTACGTTCAAATATTTCATTGCATTAAACTTGGTCACATTGGTCGCATAGATAAATGCGTTCATGTTGACTGTCCTAATATTTACTGATAATTATTTACTAATATTTATAAGGTTGACAATGGCAAAAACGTTCTGCTTATCCTGCGTCTGGAGCTTTGAGTAAAATGAAATGGTCTTCATCTGTGCAACGTACCAGTTTACTAACTGGTTACCAGTGACAGGCAGACACACAGATAGAAAGACGGACAGAGGACAGACAGAGGATACCAGAAACAGGAGAAAGAAAACGGTGAAAGGGGAAAACGAGTGTTGATGGAGGAGGGGAGATGCTGCTGCCACGGCAACCAAAGCTCACTGCTCTAAAAGAGGTCCTAAGGGGGGGCCTTGATGTGTGTGTGTGTGTGTGTGTGTTACAGTACACAGTAGCTGTATTCTCTGCTCAAAGGAACATTTTCAGGAAAAAGGATTTCCTAAAGTGTTGGGGTGTTCCTTTGAGTCTCTGGGTGAAAAGTTCTTCCCCCAGGAGGATGAGAGGGTGTGTTGTCGGGTGCTTTTAGTCGTCGTAGCCACGACAGCGGAAAATAAAAACACACCCACATCACCCACAATGCACCTGAACTGTGAACGTACACATGAGGTGGTCTATAAACTACACTGGTTTGCATATTTATAGATATATCTAAATATACATATGAATATATATGTATAGCTGCAGTATTTCTGTTTCAACTTTTCCACACAAAAGTATTGCACCAATGATTAGGGTCTGATAAGAACAACAACAACAACAATGGCAAGAACAATAATACAAACAAGTAAGAATAATAATAATACAATAATACGAATAATAATTATAACAATGATCATTATAATAGCACCAACACTTATAATACTAAGGTATGATTATAATGAAGATTATTATTATTATCATGACAACAATAATAATAATAACATTAGTAATACAAGGTTATGATAATAATATTATTCATTCAAATTATTATTAATTACTATTATTACCCTTATTATGATCATCATAACAACAATGATCAAATGTTAAATCTCTTTGATATCGACATATACAAAGAGAAGAGCTGAACCCGAAACTGCTTCAAAGAAAAAGAAAAAGAGAATAATAAAGTATAATAAACTGATTATTGCTAGTTTTCCTATTTTTCAATAGATACAAGCCTGTAATAATGAGGTTTGAGGTTATCAGATCCTGTTTCGTTTCCTGTTTTGTGTCCGTGTTCATAAAAGTTCATTAATGTTTTCTGTCTTCAGCACAATATAACATGTTTTAATCATCTATTTTATACAGAATGAAGGTGAAGAGAAGATATGAAACATAAATGATAACAGACTTCTCATGGCTGACAATAAGCTGAATGTTAAACTGTGAGCTGAACTTGCGTCTGTGTGTCTTGAACAATTTCTTATATCAAAAAAATAATCTGTAAGTGAAGAGAAGACACTGACAGATGAAGACGATTTTATATTGATCACACTGATCATATTCCTATTCTGTAACATATCAAACCGATAGTCGGTTTCAGTACCGTGTCAACTGTCTTTTTAAAAAACCTCTCTTTGTCTACATTTAAGGGGGGAGAGTTTTGTAACCCTGGGATGATGGTGGTGAACGTAGAGCTGAAGTCCACAATCAGAATCTGTGCAAATGTCCCCATCCCTGATGGATTGATAGTTATTTTGTTCAGATATCCAGAGATCTTCACTTCCTGAAGTCAACCCTTTGATAGAGGTTATCTTATGTTATAATAGATATTCAGAAAGAAGTGACACAGTCCTCAGAGCGACCTGCTGAGTTTATTGTTTTCATTACAGCCAACAGTAATTAAAACAGTTCACATTAAAAACAGGTGGAACGGCTTTGATTGACAGATTATAAATGTGTGGACTTTAACGTTTTATTTTCTCTTTGATAAAAACAATGGTTTGATTTCAGTGTGACACCACACCCAAACGCCCACGCACAAACACACACACGCATACCCACATATGTTTACAGTCCCACGAAGACAGAATGACTCAACAACAATTAATACAAAAACAATCAGAGATATAAATACACTATTTATAATCTGTATGTAACAAAAAGACTTTCTCTCTGTGATTGTGGTGGTGGGGGGTGGCGGTTCGGGGGGAGACAACCACAGTGACGTATAAATATTCAGCCAGTTACAACTTTGGCAAAAATCACAAAACCCACACCGAAAATACCAAAGAGGGGCGCCTAGAGACGCAGGTTTTAAGTGCTCGGGGCGGGGCTTGGGATAAGGAAGCGAAACTGGAATATAAAGACAACTCTGAACAAGAAGACATAGAGAAAGACATTAGCCTCAGGCTAGCTTCAGGATGCATGACTTGTAAGAATAAGTAAACAACACAGACAGGCTGGGGTGGTGCTAAAAGGAGAAGGGGCTGGAAAATAGTGAGGGGGCAAAGATAAGGTCCATTCATAATCCTTTTGTTCACCCACAGTGATTCTGATTGCCTGAAAGCAACAGAGGTAAACCAGCAGGAGGTTTTTATTTCAGGGGAGCCAATCAGGACGAAGCCATATTTCCTTTCACTTGCCCTGAGCCCTTTTTAGGAAGCCTTTTGATTCTTATTCCATAGATGGAAACGTCCTTGGTATCTTCTTCCTAGATAGGGAGCATCCTACTTCCTTGTTCCCTGACAGAGCTTAACTATAAAACACTGTTTGTTCCCTCAGAGACATTCAGTGTCCTTGTGTTTGGACCCCTCAGGAGGGGTGATGTCACTTCACAGGTGTGACCTGACAGTTTTTACTCAAACACAAGTCCTTTATTCATCTTCGTCTTCATCCAATCAGAGGCAGCAGCTTCTTTTTTATATATTGGATGGACAGCATCAGAACTCCAGCATGACTGGCCAGCTGCTGCCTGTGACCCAACCTCCTCTGAGGTGATTGGTGCTCTTGGCTGATGGGGAGGGGCGAGGAACCAAGAGGAAGTTTTACATCGGCGGAATGACCAGGCCAGACATCGCTGCAGAGACAGAGACAGACATGACTGCTAAATAAGAAGTTAAGAAGTAGTTGAGGTAAAGTAGTAAACGTAGTAGTAGTAGTAGTAGTACAGAAAGTACTCCCAAAGTAATAGTAACAGTGTTACCAGTAGCAAGATAGATTTGAAGGAAATGATTTGGCTACAGATGAACTGTTGGACAGACAGAGACAGAGGGTCAGAGAGACAAACTGAGAGACAGACAGACAGACAGAGAGACACAGATAGACAGACAGAGAGAGACAGACAGACAGAGAGAGAGAGACAGACAGATAGACAGACAGAGAGACACAGATAGACAGACAGAGAGAGACAGACAGACAGACAGAGAGAGAGACACAGATAGACAGACAGAGACACACAGATAGACAGACAGAGAGAGACAGACAGACAGACAGACAGAGAGAGACAGACAGATAGACAGACAGAGAGAGACAGACAGACAGACAGAGCGAGACTGAGAGACACAGAGACGGACAGCGAGTCAGACCGGCAGACAGACAGATGGAAAGAGAGAGCCAGAAAGAAACATAGGAATAAACAGAGAGATAGAAAAGACAGAGACAGAGACAGTCAGAGGGACAGAGCCAGAGACGATCACTGTAAATACAGTAGTTTTCTTTGGTCGGATGTGAAAGGGTTTGAGCGCCAGCGTTTATTAGTTTATTCCATTGATCCATTCATTTCAAGTTGATAATTCTGAAGATAAACATGTAAAAAACTTCTTCATATGGAGCTTTTTGGAATGTTCTATTTTGCTGTGTTCAGTTGATTGCAGCTTCAAAACTATTTATAACACTCAGTGTATTTATTCATCTGAAGTGATGATGTGACGACTGAGTGGATCAACTCGCACACGCAAACACACACACACACACACGCAAACACACACACTGGCCTTTCTGCCTCGGAGAAGGCAGAGAGCAGAATTAATATTTAACTCTCAACAAACCTCTCTGTCAGAAACACTGACATCACACTGACTGCTGAGTGTGTGTGTGTGAGAGTGTGTGTTTAGAAGATGTATTGGTGGGTTGTAATGAATAAAACATGGATTGGCCTGTCACTCTCCATGCAATACTAACAATATCCAGGTGTGTGTGTGTCTGTGTGTGTGTCTGTTTGTGATGCTGTTTCAAAGAAGGCAAAGTATACCTAGTATTATTAGTATCAGTAATTGCAGTTATCAACTCCACTCTAATAAAAAAAATATTATATTCAAAATAAATATTCAAAAATAAATCCTAATAATATTCTTTATATTTCTTTATAAATCTAATAACCAAACCAAAGTATCTTATACATGGAATGAATAACCGAACAGTGGTCTATACTTCTATATATGCACACGGCTTAAACCAGAGGTCACTAACTACTGGAAAAAGATGGTTGTGATTTAAATTTGACAGCGCACTTTTCGACTGCGCAGTTTTACTCAGCTTAACGGTAGTCGCTTTAAGCACCGACCAATAGCTAAACTATTAGCTATAACCATCCCATGCGATACCATTCAACCAATCAAGACTTTGCTTCAGGCAGGACGCCGATATCGTCCCCATACTGAGGACAGACGAGGGAGGTAGCGGCAAATTACAATTAAAAAAACAGTAGAAAGAAAATAAAAAAAGAGCAACTTTTTAGAAAAAGTCGAGGAGATGGAGAAAGGGAGAGAAAGGGACGGGTGAGACAAATGAGGGACAAATGGACAGCGACAGTAAGGCATTCAACGGACTGGTTTCTGTTCATACCTTCCACTCCAGCACTAAACCAGTGTGTCATGTGCTCAGAACCCGTTGAAACATCATCATGAGGCTCAATGAGCTCCTCATGCGGAGAACGGCCCTGATGCCTTCAGGTACACATTTAAAGTCCTGGTAAAACTAGACCGTTCAATTGTTAAAATGTGTTTAGATTCATTGTTTATAATTTGCTGAGACTGTCAAGTCCAAACGTGAAGCAGAAAAAGGGAAATTCAAACTTTTCTTCCCGTTATTTTTTTCATTCTGAATTGTTTTGCAGAGATTTTCACTTAAAAAAAATGCAGCCTTACTTAATTTAGTTAATTTAGAGAAGATAATTTATACAGTCTACATTTCTATGTATACACTAGAAAGCGGAGGTGAATAACTATAAAGAAGTAGGAGGAGCAGTGTCACCTTGCAGCCCATTGGAGTTGTTTCCGGAGCAGTTGGTTGGAGGAGGTGAAGACGTCGGTCGGACGACGGGAGCAAAGGCGCTTTTTTGTTTGACGGTAGCCGAGAAGGAGAAAACTCCGTGAGAAGAGTTACAGTTGGACACCGCCATGGTGGGACTGGAGGGGACAACTGGGGGAGGACAGAGACCTGGTCACAACCAGGCACTGTGTGATCACTTGACTAGAATTTTAGAACTAGTAGTACAGCAACTAGTTGCAGTATCAGTAGTAAAACTAACAGTAGTAGCAGCAGTAGTAGCAATAGTAGCAATAGTAGCAATAGTAGTAGTAGTAGTAGTAGTAGTAGTACAGCCTGTCAGGCCTTCTCAACCCACTCCTGCCTGAGCATTCTTCAAGCTGATCCAGCCAGTTAGAGGAAGATCAACTGTTGGGTCCCCAAGAATCCTAACTGTTCAATATGACTCGAGGAAACACAACGAACCCTTTCAAGGAACAGTAATGCTATGCGATATATGAATGTGTATGTTTATGAACTTTATGAATGTTTATATACAGTGCCTTACATAAGTATTCACTTTTTCCCATTTTGAACTGTTACAAACTCGACTTCAAATACCTTTAGTTGTACAGTAAAGGGGGTGAATACATTGCACTCAAAGCTTTTCAGATTTATATTAGTAAGTCATTATGAAATTCATGTAAACTTTCCCTGAATTCCAGATGATGGACTATTTTGTGTTGATTGTCCATGAAGTCCATTACATAAAATCCGTGCTTCAGTGTGGCAGCCAAGATGTGCTTTGCTTGAGTCTTTCCTTCTTTCTTTTGTTTTATCATTCACTAACCAATACACATGTCGGCCTCCTAGCAACACCTCTGGCAGTTGGTAGCCCAATGTGGCTTGCCATGTGGTCTTTAGCTTAGCTTCCTGCTACCCCCATTCCTCTCTCATATCTCCCCCTCCTTATCTCATAGACACACATAAACCCACTCACGCCTACACTCCATCTCTGGAAGGGGCCCCTGTTGGGATTTAGCAGAATTAAAAGTAAATTTTTCTTCAAAAGACTAAATCTTACAACGAAACAAATAATCTCTTTAGAAAGCATGTATTTTCGACACGGCTGTTTAATTGTATTTTAAACACAAACTCCACACGTGTGATCCTCTTGGAGGTGGAACGTCGGTTCCATACTCATTGGGGTGCGGTCACGTGTTCCACTATTGACCAAGAAAGGAGCACCAACCCGGTCTTTTTGTAGTGGGAGCACCATCTCCGCACAGGCACCTCGCACCAGTGGAGTCTGGTCTATGCAGTTCGTTTCTATCTCTCCCCCCTCCCCCAGAAAGCAAGACCACACGTCTCAAGTGGGATTTTGCGTCTATTTGCTAAACAAGGGGGGACGGGAAGTCCTGACAAAGGCTGCACCGGAACGACTGTCGAAACGCACATGACATACAGCAATTCGTACACGATCAACCAGGATATGTATGTATATGACCCAGGAGGACGACTGGGACAGGGACCTGCTGCTGGAAGGTAGGTTTGGATAGCGAGCTCACGCTGAAGATCTCTGGATATCTGAACAAAATAACTATCAATCCATCAGGGATGGGGACATTTGCACAGATTTGCATCTGTGTGTCTCTCAACTCTCCATCATTTGCTGTCTGTGTGCCATCTGTAATGTATTGGTAATAGCATTGACACTCCACACCAGCAGAGGATGCTATGCTATCTTTAATTGTAGATGTATGCATTAAGAAATAAAGCAGTGTAGAACTGTAACAGAATGTGGTCGGTCGTCACTCAGAATGGCGTTGCATACCTATGCTATAAAAGGGAATAAGTACACTATAGTTGACTAGTTATCTATAGTTAATCACTGTGTTTTAGGGACACAGTGGTATCTTCTGCAGACTGTGTACCATGCAGGGTAGATGTTGAGCTGGAAGCAGCCTAGCAGCCAGCTTAGCCTAGCAGCTAGCTTAGCCTAGCAGTGCATAAAGTGGTTTGTCACTCACTCATTGTGTTTGACAGGTTGAGGAATTCCTCTGCACTTCTCATATTTTATTGTATTTTCTTCTACCACAATATATAGTGTGTTTGCTAATTAATGGTGTCATGTCTTTAATTTCCACTCTAATATTTTATAGTAGTTATAGAAGTTGTAGTAGTAGAAGTAATAGCAGTAGCAGTTGTAGTGTTTGGAGTGGTTGCAGTACCAGTTGTAGTGAAATATTGATATTATTAGCAATAGTAGTAGCAGCAGTAGTAGTAGTAGTAGGAGCAGTAATAGTAGCAGAAGCAGGAGTAAGAGTGGTTCTTGTATTACTAGTACTGTTTACCTTGATACTTACTGCCGTAGGGAGAGTTGGCGGACGACCCGTTCATGAAGCCAGGAGACGTTGCCACTCCTAAGTTTGGCATGCCGGTGTTGCCGTAGCCGCTCATGCTGTTGCTGACAGTGTTGCCATAGTTACTCTGTTGAGGGGTGGAGCTTGGGACGTATCCCCTGGGTGACACACTGCTGGTGTTCCGACTGTAACCAACTGGAAGAGACATCTTGTGTTTGATGATAATATAGTATTACAGCGCTGATAGTAGCAGTGCAGCAATGGTAGCACCGGTGGTACTGTTAAATTGTACTTATAATTATCTATAGCAAGTTTTAAATCAGCTGATGACATTTCTTGTTCTTCTGAGTTTCTATCCTTATGGTTGAAATGCACGTATTGTAATTCTCTTTGGAAAAAGCGTCAGCTAATTGACATGTAATGTAATGTAGTACTGCTAGAACTGGTAGTACTCGTCCTGGAGCTCATACCTTGTGTACTGTCAGAGACATTGACGGCCAGCTGTCCGCTGAAGGAGTTCACTCCCATCATGCCATGGGAGGCGCTGTTGCCAAGCGACGGGATCTGGTTGTGGTTCCTGGGAACACTGTAGAGAGCTTCGGCGATGTCTGCCGCTCGCTTCAGGATGATTTCCTGTAGAGCAAGAAGTACTTCAGTAACCAACCACTATTCAGTAAAATAGTTATTTGACTGAGGAGGCTCAAAGTTGTGTTCACTGTGTACAGTGTAATGTAGTTACTGTAGTTGCAATAGTTGCTGTTAAGTTACTTGCAAGGAATCATTCAAACAGGAACAGCTTCCTGTTTCCGACTACCACAATAAAAGCAGAATATTTACACACACACACAAACACACACAGACCTTAAACACATACTGATACTACATACTGTGGTTTTGATTGTTACTACACTGTAAAGTATGATTTGTCAACATATATCAGCTCTTTGAGAGATATTTCAACAACAACAAGAGTAAATACAAACAACATATATATATATATATATATATATATATATATATATATAAGCCAGTGCTGGTAAAAATATTAGTTAAAATGAACTGAACTCAACTGTCTGTAAAATCAAATCTTCTGTGTTTCAATCGTATATTATATTATTTTTAACTTAACTAACCCATAGCTTTAGATTACTAAACCATAGCATAATATTTTATTATATTTTTATCTTATTCCTGCACTATGTTGTCCGCTGTCATGCACCAACCACCAAGTCAAATTCCATGTATGTGTTATCCCATGTATGTTATGGCAATAAATGTTTCCTGATTCCTCCTGATTTCTGATAATGAAGAGGTGAGGTGGAGAGGAAGACAGGTGGACGTATCAAACCCACCTGGTTGCTGTGAGGCATCCCATAAAGAGCTTCCACCAGGTCGGCTGCTCTTTTCAGCAGCACCTCCTGCAGGTAGAGAGATGAGGAGGACAGAGAGGAGACAGCAAGAGAGAGGAGGTGAGAGGAGACGGGAGGAGAGAGGAGGAGACAGAGGGATACAGGGAATGAGAGAAGGGAGAGAGGAGCAGAGAGGAGGAGAGAGGAGCAGAGAGGAGGAGAGAGCCAAATACTTTCACTTATTTATCAGCCAATAAGATGCTCATTATGCATCTGATCATTTCCCTCCTTTAGTTTTAAAAAGTACAAAGCAACAAAAATACACATAGTTCAGTTACACTTCAGTGTAAACGTGCACTCAAACGTGCACTCAAACGTGCACTCTCACAGACTAATAGTGTGTGCATGTGTCTGTGTTAGTGTTTGTGTATGTGTGAGTCTGTGTTTGTAATCAGGTGAACAATGCTGCATGACTTTATCTTAATTAAACACACTCAGATAATCTTCTGCTTTTCATAACAAACTTTTATGAATTAACCCCCCCCCCCCCATTGCTCCATCACATCCACCCTACCCTTCATCCACCCTGCCCTTTTACCTCTTGAGTTGTTATTGAATGCTTCTCCTTCTTCTTTTATCAAAATCAATTGTCTTCTTTCAGAGTTCATTGCAATTAACACACACACACACACACACACACACACAAAATCTGTCTCAGCGTGAGAGATTTATTAAAACACACACATGCACACCGTGTGATTACAGTGACAGATAAATTATTAATATGACGAGTGTTTCATTGTCCTGCAGCAAGATGAAAAGCAGACACACACACACATTAACAAGGTTACCACGGCGATAGAGCCGGAGGTTGGGATACTGGGATTGCTGAGGAGGAAACCAATTATTCTGTTACGCCACGACAAACACACACTAACACACCATTCAAAGACACAGATTCCTTTTTTCAACCTCAGCAAAAAAAGAACCTTTAGAAACACAAAAACATGAACAATAATTAAAGAAAGTATTAATTATTATTGCAGTTATTATGAAGTAATAATACTCCCGGTACTGAAATGTGTAATTGAAGAAAGTAAATAGAGTGTGAATCTATTGAACAATAATACAGTTGGAAATAATAATAATGACAATTATAATAAATATATGTCTGTCAAAGTTGACGCGTTATGCAATTGGAAGTAAAACAAACTGAGCAGAGGAATTCCTCCACGTGTCCAACAGAAGGGGGACAAGTGCTAACGGACCACTTTAGGACTGATAGTGAGTTTTGTGTTTAAAATAACATCAACAATTAAACCGTGTCTAAAATACACGCTTTCTAAAGATTTAGTCTTAAATATATTTTTTAAATCTATTGACAGATATATTTCAAAAATCATTAGATACAATAGTATCTTGCCCGTTATTAGTACGTATTATTTAGACAATATTCTAGTATTTTCTATACTTTACTATATTATATATATATATAGTGTATATATAAAACAATTTTAAACAATAACGCAAACAAACCTATAATACTATAACACTAATATATATATATATATATATATATATATATATATATATATATATATTGTTTTATCACTATATATCGATATATGTTTTCATTATTCTGCTATTAGGGTTAGGGTTAATATTTTTGATCACTATAATACGTATTGTATTGTGTTTTGTATTATTAATAAGAAATATCTCATGTGTTTTATTTAATGACTGATGTCCTGGATGTCATTTTCATAATGTGCTGATGGCCGTCCTCCATTCAGAGGGCTGTTGGTCTGATCCCCGGCTAACCTGCATGTCAATGTGTCCTTGGGCAAGACACGTAACCCCAGCATTGCTGCTCTAGCTGTGACTACAGTGTGTGACTGATAGTGACTGAAGGGCAGGTGCCACTGTGTGTGGTAGGTCCTGTCATTAGTGTATGAATGGGTGAATGATGTCATGTAGTTTTAAAGCGCTTTGAGTGGTCAGAAGACAAGAAGAGTGCTGTACAAGTACAGTCCATTTACATATTCGATTGTGTTGACAGTTTTACTCTAAATGATGAGGACATCACCTGAGTAGTTGAGGAAAGTCTTTGACCAATCAAATGTTCTGAGCATGGAATCTTATAATCTTATAACAGTTATGTTTGAACATGTTTATTGTTCATATCTCTTTATCATTCTTCTATGGAGAGAAACTGTTTTTAGAAATAATGACTAAAACAGCAAGAACAGAAGTAAGTTATTTCTCGTCATGAATCTGATAATGGATAATCGTGTGTGTGTGTGTGTGTGTGTGTGTGTGTGTGTGTGTGTGTGCGTGTGTGTGCCAATCCCCTTTCTTGCCACATGGCTGCACTCGCTGATTACCTGATTTGACTGTTTCAACCTCCCTGTTTGCCAATGGGCTTTACACACACACTCTCTCTCTCTTTCTCTCTCTCTCTCTCTCTCTCTCTCTCTCTCACTCTCTCTCTCTCACTCTCACTCTCTCTCACACACACAAAACCGCAAACAACCAGGTTTGTGTCAATGTATGTGTTGTTAAAAGTGATGAATTATGTTTTTGTGATGCTCTTAATTGGCCGTTGGTGTAGAAAAATATATTAAATAATTATAATTCTGAACAAGTAGACCTTTGTCTGTTCGGAGTTACATCTCAACTTCCTTATTTCTTTATATTGTAACCCATTCGCTACGAGCAGATTGTGATTCTCATCGACTCCAAATTGAGTAGCGGCCATTGAGGTCACTTCCTGTCGCCGATGGACCTTCTGCTCGTCCGAGTGGGAACAATAACAGGTCAGATGAGTCATGTTCTCCAGGATCTGATGTGGACCCTGATCATCAACTAGACCTTCGTCTACCTGCAAGTCCTTCCCTGATCAACAGACCTAGTTCTTGAGGATACTTCCTGTTATCAGAGGTCCAGGTCGCACAAGGCAATGTGGTTACTAGAATAAATCCACTAAGATTCATTACAGAGGTAACAGCACGTCAGCCCTCATCACACCAGATATCACAAGGGACACATAGCCCCCCAACACAACTTTTTGGTGAACAAGAAGCAGATCAGTGGGTTAAGAACTACTGGACTAACTAACTAACCAACAAACACATTAACTACCTACTTAACCAATGAATAAATTACCTTACTAAATGATTAACGTATCTCCCTTAACTACATATGTACCTACCTAATATGTTACCTCACTAACTAAATCATTTATTACATGACTTACTAATCAACTTTCTCACAACTTTCAAACCTAGCTAACAAAGTACCTAATATAAAAATACCTAACTACCTCATTAACTAGCTACCTACCTTCATACTTATCTACCTAACTTACTAGCCAAATAAAATACTTAACTACCTAAATAACTCAATAACTACCTACCTACCAACTAAACTATGACCTATGACTGTCTAACTAATAAATTACTTTAACTAACTAACTAAATTAATAACTTATCCTCTTCAGAGCAAGCAGCAAACACGAGGAATCGATTCAACATTCATTGAGAAATGAAATTAACAAACATTATTTGATTTTTATCAAATCTTACACATTTTAAGATGAGAAATTAAAATTACAAATACGACTGCAAGCTACTGTGTGTGTCTCTAAAGATACACACAGTATGTGTGTGTTAAAGTCTTCCACAAACACACACACAGTAGTGGCAGCTGATTTTATCAGGACTCTGAGCAGCCAACCAGAACGCAGACTGATGAAAAACACCAACAATAATCAGTTATTCTGTCTGTGTTTGTACAAAATGAGTGTTTTTCTGTGTGTGTGTGTGTGTGTTTGTGTGGTTGTGTGTATGGTACCTTAGGCAGTCTCTCTGGGTCTCCGGGGTGACGAGGAATGACTTTCTGTAACCTCTGGAAGCCATAATCGATGGTGGGCTCATTGAGAGCTGATGAAGAGCAGACAAACAAAACAATCAGATATTATTAATAAAAATCATCTCATAATAATGTAAGAGAGTGAGAGTTCTAAAGCTCCACACCAGGTATCTATGGTCCTTAAGAATGTCAAAGATTCTGAAGAAGGTTCTAACACTCTAAACTAGGTTGTAATGGGCATTAAGAGTGTGGTAAAGATCCTGAAGGAGGTTCTAAAACTCCCCCCTTCTCTCTTTCACCCCTCTGTCTCCTAACCAAGTGCTTAACTTAGTAACCTCTGCCCACCCGAACACCTGCCCTCTTGACCTCATTCCATCCCATATACCAAAATCTATCGCTACTGACCTTCTTCCTTTCCTCACCTCTCATTAACACTGTTATCTGGCTGTTTCCCCATTTCTCTGAAGCAGGCAAGAGTTAACCAACTCCTGAAGAAACCCACCCTCAACACATCTGAAGAAAACAACTACAGACCGGTCTCTCTTCTTCCCTTTTTGTGCAATATTCTTAAAAATGCCATCTTTAACCAACTCTCCTCCAATCTCAACCGTAACAACCTCCTTGACCCCCACGAGTCGGGCTATTCCACAGAGACTGCTCTTCTTGCTGTCTCAGAACAACTCCACACTGCTAGAGACGCCTCTCTCTCCTCTGTCCTCATCCTTGTGGACCTTTCTGCTGGTCCTCTTACTACGGAAGTTCCTCAGGTCCTAGGTCCCCTCCTTTTCCCTCTCTACACCAACTCTCTCGGCTCAGTCATTTGCTCGCACTGGCCAGCAGAGGAGGGGGTCATCGGCCAGTAAATAGTAGCGGTGACAAACAACAGTGCTGCCGTAAGCACAAAACGAGTCGATATGAAGGAAACAATGAGCCTCTCATCTATCAGAAGCAACGTCACAAGCATCCCGCACATTCTTGTTTATTACCTTACTGGACTCAGCCTGGGTTGATTTGGAATTAAATTAAATGCGTCTGTTAGTAAGCGAGGATCGCTAATTAGCATTAGCATTAGTTTCAGTCATCTGCCGCGGTAGACCATGCATGCGTGACGTCATTTTGTTCATCGATGGAACGCGATCGACTGGTACAGGTACAGCCTTAGAGATTGACTGATTGACTCGACCTATTGAGCACCTCTTCTGTAGCTACACGCTCTACAAAATCAGGAGAATATGACCCCTTCTCAATCAGAAGGTGGCGCTGGTACTGATTCATGCTCTTGTCATCTCCTGCCTTGAATATTGTAACTCTCTCCTGGCAGATCTCCCTGCTACTGCCATTCAGCCTCTGCAGCTCATACCGAATGCAGCACCTCTTGAACTGGTCTTTAGCCTTTGTAAATTCTCCCACACTCTCTTCACTGGCTATCGGTGGCTTCCCGCATCCAGTTCAAAACATTGATGTTCACACACAATGCTGTGAATAAATCGGGTACAGTATACATCCAGGACATGGTCAAACCCTACATCCCAACCTGCACACTCCACTCTGCATCTGCCAAGCTGCTTGTTCCTCCCTCTTTCAGAGCAAAACACTTGACTAGATCACGACTCTTTGCTGTCCTGTAATGGTGGAATGAGCTCTCTGATGACACCAGGACCGCAGAGTTTTTACATCTTCCACGGCAAACTAAAGACACACCTCTTCAGACTATACCTTGACTAAAAAGACAACTGTAGCACTTAAATTGTACTTCATAATGGCTTGTATCTATAACAAGTTGTAAATCGGCTTATTTGGTAAAATTGTTCTTCTGAGTTTGCATCCTTATGGTTGAAATGCACTTATTACAAGTCGCTTTGGATGAAAAGCGTCAGCTAAGTGACATGTAATGTAATTAATCAAAAGATGACTGACAGGTAGAACCTTGTTGGGATCTCGTTACATAGCAACACTCCCTGTGCATGTTGTTAATTGATGGAGTTGTTTGAGTCCCTCCGCTTTACACTAGTGAGACTACTCTGGTTTCTCCTTGTTCCTCCTCCAACATCCTTTACAGTTTAAAGTGGAACAGAGATGATAAATCTGAGCGTCAGTGAAGGCAGCAGAGCACAGTGTGTGTGTGTGTGTGTGTGTGAGAGAGTGCGTAAAGTGAATTAATCATAATCCTGTCTTGGTTGAGCTGCTTTTAACAAGCTTCAGACTGACTCCTCTATCAAGCAAACAGAGTGTGAGTGTGTGTGTGTGTATGTGTGTTTCTGTGTGAAAGTATGGGTTCAGTCCTTGGAGGCCTACAGGGCGTAACAAGCAGCAGTTAAACGAGTGCGTTAACTCTCCAGATGTCTGTGTTATCTACAGCTCGCCCTATGTGTTTGTGTGTGTATGTGCGTGTGACCTTCTGGTGTTGACTGTTAGACATTTTATAATCACCTGTGTGTCCTCTTAAGATTATTTATGAGTCAAACCAGAACTCCTTTTCACTGTGTTGTTATGTGTGTCCTTAAAGGCTTAATTCACATATGTATGTATGTATCACCTATGTAAATGAACCATTAATGTGTTACCTGTATTCATGAACCATTATTGGGAAACCTTTGTAAATTAATCGTTAATGGGTTACCTGTGTAAATGAATCATGAATGGGTTACCTGTTCCTGATCCCTTATTCCTGATTTATGAATCATTAATGAGTCTAGTCGAAGGTGCTGAATAGGAGGCAAATATTCAAACAAGTATTGGCAGACTGGGGTGGTGGTTCTTCTCTTCAAAAAGGGGGACCAGAGAGTGTGTGCCAATTACAGGGGTATCACACTACTCAGCCTCCCTGGTAAAGTCTACTCCAAGGTGCTGGAAAGGAGGGTTCGTCTGATAGTCGAACCAAGGATTGAGGAGGAACAATGGGGTTTTCATCCTGGTCATGGAACGACGGACCAGTGCTTTACTCTTTCAAGAATCATGGAGGGGGCCTGGGAGTATGCTCATCCAGTCTACATTTGTTTTGTGGACCTAGAGAAGACGTAAGACCGGGTCGTCCAAGAATTAATGTGGGAGGTGCTGCGGGAGTACAGAGTACCTTGCTTCTTAAGGGCCATCCAATGCCTCTACGCCCAACATGAGAGCTGTGTTCGGGTACTCAGTAGTAAGTCGAGTAGAGGCGTTTCCGGATGGAGTAGGCCTCCTCCTGGGCTGCGCCTTGTCGCCAATCCTGTTTGTGGTTTTCATGGACAGGACATCAAAGCAGAGTCATTGCTGCTTTTTGCAGATGATGTGATCCTGATGTGATCCTCTTTTGTCTGTGACCTCCAACTCACTGGAGCGTAAAGCAGTTGGGATGAAGATTAGCACCTCTAAATCTGAGGCCATGGAAACCGGTGGAATTGCCTACTCCGGGTAGCGAATGTGTCCTCACCCCAAGTGAAGGAGTTCAAGTACCTCGGGGGCTTGTTAACGAGTGAGGGCAAGTTGGAGTGTGAGCTTGGCCGGAGAATCGGAACAACGGGGGCGGTATTGCACTCGCTTTACACCACCATTGTGACAAAAAGAGAGCTGAGTTCGAAGGCAAAGCTCTCGATCTACCAGTCAATCTTCATTCCATCTCATGGGAGGCATGTCTACCTGGGAAGAGGCCCCGGGGGGAGACCCAGGACTAGGTGGAGAGATTATGTCTCTTCACTGACCTGGGAACGCCTTGGGATCCCCCAGTCAGAGCTTGTAGATGTGGCCCGGAAAAGGGACGTTTAGGGTCCCGTGCTGGAGCTGTTGCCCCCACGACCCGATCCCGAATAAGATGGAAATTGGGTTACTTGTATTGATGAATCATTAATGGTTTACCTGTATTTATGAATCATTATTGTCTTTCCATTCTTAATGGAAAAGAGAATAATGATTGTTTAAATGGATCATTAATGGGTTTTATGTATTCATGAATCATGTCTTTCCAGTTTTCATTATTTTTTAGAGTATTACCTGTGTAAACAAATCGTCCAGGTGCTCCTTTACAGAATTGCTTGGACTTGTAGGACAGCGTAACCTCGACCACTCCGGGGATGTGACGAGGAGGAGTCTGTACCCGGATAGCATGTGGAGTGATCAGCTAGAGGAACGACACACATAGATACTGAAAGAGTGAGACACAGAACAACAGATGGCCTCATGTACTAATTATTTTGTGCCCACTTCAGGCTTATTTGTTTTGCAACGTGAGAATTCTGCGCCTCTTAAAAGCAGGTGTTAACCAGAATGCGTGTTTCCTGGCATATGGCTCCTGGTGAAATGACAGCAGTAATCTGAGACATCGGTCAAGGAGACCGGCAGAAAGGATTTTTGCCACAAGGATCACACTTTTTCAGTTGAGTTAACACAAAATCATTACTCGTTACAGATTAAGCAGCCATGTGATATTATAGTTACTGGAAGAAATCAAAGATGATAACGCATCTCTGACTCATCGTTCACATTCCATCCAGCAAAAGTTAAACTTCTTGCTGCATTACAATTATTGGCATCAAGATCATAAACAGTCATACCATCAGCAGTAGGAATATCTCAAGTACTTCACGCTTTGCTACAGTGCACAAGTCAATACTTTCATTTCCCCACCACTAAGGCCCGAATAACACATCAACTTGTCGTCACTGGATGTTTTTGCTGTTTCGACTTTGGCTGATCCATGATAGAAAGAGAGAAGGAAGTCCTTTCAGTTGCGCATTTAAATGCTTGCAATGTGTTGTATAGTAGGCACTAATTACCTGATAAACTGCAGGTTTCATAAATACGACGTAAACTGAAGTATCAAAGCCTGCGCTTTCTTCGGGTTGGCCGTGATAATGCTACGTTTGCAAATGTACGTACATCGGGGAGGGAGGAGGGAGGGAGTCACAAAGAGAGAGAGACCAAAACACAGAGCGGGAGACTCAGAGAGAGGAAGATAGTGAGACAGAGAGAGTGAGACCGTGAAAGCGACACAAAAGAGACACAATCAGTGAATCACAACTAGTGAAACAGACCTCACTCCACACCAGCATGGTGCCAAAGACAACTTGAAGGCCGTCAAAGAAGTTGTCTCCTATCAGGATGACGGTTGCTCCACCTGTCGTCCATCCTTCACTGGGACTTATGGCTTTAATACAGGGAGTGGCTGCTGGACAGGGGACAAACAGACAGAGAAAGACACACAGCAAATTTCAGAGAGTTAAATTGACTCTGTGAGATTCAATTTGAACTCTAAGCTGGTGTTTATATTGTCCCAATCTTGTCAGCGTTAAATTAACAATCAACGAATTCTTAACAATTTAACTCGGAATAAGTGTCAAAATAAATTTGCTGAAATCTGCCATTTAGCTGATGCTTTTATCAAAAGCAACTTGTGTTGCATTTTACACATGGTGATTACATTTTAGCTCAGGGAGCCATTCAGGGTTAGGAGTATTGCTCAGGGACACTTTGACATGGGACATGGGTAAGCCAGGGTTCAAACCAACAACCCTGAGCTCCTGGTGCACCCTCACCAATCCATGAGCCATATGACATGGATTTAAGCCTGATACCAAGAAGTGTGACACTGTACAGTTACATTTCAATCCTATCAAAGAGTTAATTTAACTCTACTAAGTGTTGCAAATTAATCTGATCTTGACACTGGATAATAACTCCAGCTCTTTCGTACAATTGACACTGTGAGAGTTGAATCTTTTTGCAGAGTGATTTCAACTCTTTTGCCTAACACAAAATAAGGATGCAGAGAGATACACAGGGGGACAGAAAAAAATAAATGTTAGCATCTATAAAGCTCCATGTTTGGAAACGTGAAATATTTTATTGTTGAAATATATGTTTATATGAGAAATCTTGTGAGGGTACCGACCCAAAGCCTGGGAAGAACTTTACACACACACACACACGCACACACACACACACACACACACACACACACACACACACACACACACACACATAGTCACAACGTGATTTAATTGGGACTTGGCTATTATCTGCTTTAGCTTAGTCTATTCAAACACACCCCCACACACACACACTCAGCTGGTAATCACTACTTTCCGTCCTTTCAAGTGCGGGAGCAGATTAATTATAAAGTGAAATGAAGTGAGTGTGTGTGTGGGTGTGTGTGTGTGTGTGTGTGAGAGAGAGAGAGGCTGAGAAGTAAATCTCATCATGGAAGAATTTCGATGACATTACAGCACCTGACCTCTGTTCTACTTCACACTTCTTCTGTTTTATCACGCTGACATTAGAGCGGAGGCTTTGAGTCATGGCAGGTGAGTCCATGGTCAAGACAGTTGATACAGAATCAAGATAGGGTCCAGACAAGTGAGTCCACTCTCCAAACACAGGTGGAGTCAAAACAACCTGGAGCTCAAAGTTCTGAAGACTGTGGAGATGGTTGTGGATTTCAGGAAGAATGCAGCCCCATCGGCCTCCATTACCCCGTGTGACTCCCCCGCCACCGCTGTGGAGTCCTTCTGTTTCCTGGGGTCCATCATCACCCAGGACCTCAAGTGGGAGCTGAACATCAGCTGTCTAAAGAGAGCTAGAATGGTTTTAGTTAACCCCTCTCACCCCGGACATAAACTGTTTGTGCCCCCTCATCTGGCAGGAGGCTGAGGTCCATAAGGACCCAGGCCTTACACAATGCAAATTATTTCCATCGGCAGTCAAGCTCCTTAACTGACTGACTGTCTAAAACACATTTCAAATACGTGTCTATAGTATTGCTATCTGTTTTCATGTATTCACCACCCACCACGGGAATTTCCTCATATGTCCAACATACCAAACAAAGACAAAGACAGGTGAGTCAGATTTAAGAAAGCTGAGTCCAGAGTCACGGTAAATCAGTCAAAGTCAAGACAGGTGAGCCAGAGTCAAAATTGGTAAGTCAGAATTACGACAGTTGAGTATTCTTGTATTGACGTCGTCGTAACTCAACAGTGAACTCATGATGCAGCATAACACAACGTGTCTCACCAAGGAAACAAAGTAAGTAAATATAAATGGGTGTATCATCTGTTAACACAAACAGATTAATGTCAAACGATTTATATGATTCTATTGACAAAAGATGTCTTCTAATCTTTTGACTTGGTTAAAGGAGAAGAAGAAACAAAGAGAAGAAGAGGAAAAAGGAGAATACTGAAAAAAATATGAAAGAGAGTTCACACCCAAGAGACTCTACCCTGATTGGGAGGGTTGGTATCCATGGTTACTGTGTTTAATTAGTGGGGCAATTAAAGAGACTGAATGGCCTGCAAAAAGACACACACACACTCACACACTTTGTCCTCTCTAGGGACAGTGAGGTGTCTGCTCTTCATACCCACAATCCATTGGGATGACTTCTCTTCAGGGTGAATTACGCTCCCCTTCCTCCTTGCTACTCTGTTTAGCTTCTCTAGATGAGGATCAATGAACGCATCCTATGCATATGAATATAGATTTTTGACGTTTGGTCAACCACAAAGCTAATGCTGCAGAAAACAACCCTAGCTTACCATAGCTTTTGATCAGTTTAAAAAAAAAGTTTTATACGTTTAATTATCATACCATATAGCTATAATATGAAAATGAAGCTGGTAGCAGCGATAAAATGGGCCTCGCCTCCCCTTGCTTGTAGGGGCGTGGGGGGGAGGCTGGACGGCTGGATTCACAAGGTCAAGGTCCTTGCTGTACTGTTATTAAAAATTCCTTACATTTTTTATGATCAAATCTATACATTTAAGGAAGCCTGTTTCGGTGGCTCTGTGAGTGCAAGCTGAAAACCAAGAACTGAGGAGGATTTCTCAATTTTTGGAATTAACATGTGAATGAAGCAATGACCCAATGAAGAGGAGCTCTGGTCCAATCGTTTTACTGACCGCGACATTAGCTATATAATAGCGTGTTAGCTGGTGTATCATCATCCACTTTAATTAAACTTAATTTAGTGAAGTTTAATCCAAACAGGTTGGTTAAAGCAACACTTCCTGCTTTTTGGAAAAACGTCTTGGTTACGGCTTCAAATATGAAGTAAGTAAGTAATGTATATTATTGGCGACCGTGGAGCATGGAGTAGAGAGGGTTGTCAGTTCGAATCCTGGCTGTTTCATGTACCTTGTCGAAGTGAGCAAGACACACAACCCATTACTGCTTCCCGGGGCGCTCTTACGGCAGCACACTGCTCCCACTTTGTGGGATGGGTTAAAATGCAATTAAAGTCGCTTTGGATAAAAGTGTCAGCTAAAGGACATATAATGTAATGTCACATACACACAGTGCTTGACATCAACATTTTTGCTCACTACCCACTGTCGGCAGTGGTTACTAGCCGCTCAGCAATTTCATTAGCCACAATTTCTGTTGTTGGGAAATTGAGTTTAATTTAATTAGACTATGGTTTGTAACAATTTACTTGAAGAACGAGATTTACAAATGTTTCAAATGTAAATGACCATTGTAAACACCCAAATCAAGACTACATAAAATGTATATGTACAGTCACCTGTTCTTATACATAAGGAGCTTTACCAAGTGTGTGTGAAAACATCTGCAACTGATTAAGACAAAGACAATAGAACAAGAATAGCTCAATGAATATAACTGGTCGCAATTTTTTGGACATGGCCAACAGAAACTTCATGGTCCTTTATTGTTTCTACTGTGAAGTGGGACACTGCTTGTCCCAACAAAAGTCCCCATTAACATTTTCACTCTCATACGCCCTACTATACATTACATTATTTTCTTGGGTGGATCATAAACCAGCCATTCTCGACTCAAGCTTGGTGTTTGTTTCCTTGTGTGGTGTGGTGTGTGAACTGGTTGAAATGCTCGTGTGTCACGTCGAATGCGTGAGGCTTGAGAACCCTACAATAAGTTCATCATTTTATTAAACGCAGCAGGTCCACATGGAAATATCTGCTGGCCGACCGTCTGCCGAAGAACCCCAAGGTACTAAATGGGTCTTCATCTCCAAGCACATTTTAACCGGCGGCGCTTAATTAACTCTGTGAAATGGATTCAGCCTGCGAGCTAAACTGAGACAGCTAAAATAAGCTAAGGCCCTCACTCACTCAGTGGTGGTTCTTATCCACCGACTACGGTGGACAAGAACCACCACTTCCACCAAACTGACCGCGTGCTCTGGGTTTGTCGATGATGCACTCATGGCACAGTAATAACCGCCTTCACCCCTCAACCACCCTTTTGCATCTACAGCAAAACTGGAAGGACATACCATCTGAAACGCAAAACCATCCCAAATATATACTTACCCCGCCCAAGTGGGTAGCGAGAGACTGCTTTACCCACAGATTTACGGGTGCTATTGACAAGCCCACATCCACACCTCACCTATGAAACCACACAGTATTTATTTGATCTCACTGTGTATTCTTCATTTTGTTTGAAAGACCCTTGCTGACTTTCCTTTGGCTTTAACTTCATGGTAATAACACAGAATTTTGAAAGAGCCAATGTGGTTCTGTCGTGTTCTGGTTCTCTACCACGAGAACAAAGCTCCGTACCTTCAGACGGGTCCAGTCTCCTTGCTCGGCGGCCATGTTTGGAGTTGTTGTGTACAAACATGTTATCGGAGACGGCGAGAACATGACCATCAACGTTCACTGTCGTAGAAACGACCACCTGTACACACAGAGAGAATTCATGAAATCTGTATTAGTTAATGACGAATCATGTTTCAAACAACAAAAATCAATATTTAAACATTTCAAATGAAATAAAATGAATAACATTTGAATGAACATAGGCGGGTTTCAATCCGTCACTCTGTCTTTAGCGCCGTATCTCTGTGTGAAACAACATCCATCATTCCGGTTGCCATGGTAAGGTGGTTGCCGTTGATCCATGGCAACAGAGCAGAAGGTCGCAAGAGTGCGAGTAGAGGTGTCCTCTCTGTTGCCATGGAATCAAACCAGCAAATCCTTCACGCTGCTTTCAGCACGACAACCACAGACAGGTCTGGAGGCTTTCCCCAACGTCACCTGTCCCACCTATCTGTTTAGTACCTCTAGCACATCCTCCCCAGGCTCTGTCACCTTGGGTGTTCTTATTCTTCTGCTGGTTTAACTGGACTTGGTTAGGTGTGTGTGAATTATATTATAAATATCTTTTTTCAGTTTTAAGTTTTTTGTAACTTTAAAGAAGAATTTAAAAAGGGAGACACAAACAAGCAGACACACACACACACAGACAGTTTCCCATCTTCCTCCCATATTATTTCTCTAAAGCAATAAGCCTCTGGCTGCTCCGCTGCAATGCATTATGGGTACAGCAGGTCCTCTAAAGCCATGTCCTGCCCTTTGGGGAGATGAATTCATAAATGTGTGTGTGTTACCTGGAACCTCCTCATATCTCGTGGGTTCCCAGCGTTCTTCAGACAGTTCTGGTTACACTTTAAGAAGAACTTCAGGAAGAACCTGAACACAAACAGAAGATCATCAGGAATCATTATCATAATTATACTCAAACACATCAGCGGTAAACACACAGAGGTAAACACAGACATACAGGCAGAAACACACTGAGATGGGCGGAGAGACAGCTCTGTCCAGCGATGTTTATCATGGTGTCTCTGCAGTATTGATTACCCAGCATGCCTTGCTGTTGATCTCTAATGAGCAAAGGGACAAAGTTCTGACGCCAAAACACACAACAGCTGCTCTTCAAACAAATCTAGATTCTACGGTAGACCTTCAAGTCTGAACAGATGAAATTATTATTTTATTTTTTTCAATTTCTAAAAGAAACATTCCCGTTGAAACCTTTTCCACATTTCAATTCCTCTTTTTTATTCTCACAACCAAAGTTTATTCATGTTCTTCGACTCAGCAAAATCTGTGAGCTTTATCGTTGCGGTAACCAGTGAAAATATGTTAACAATACACATAATAACAAAAAGTTATCAACACTTTCCTGTCATTGTCTCCTCCTTCTCCCCTCTTCTCTCCTCCTTTCTTTTCATCCTCTCATCTTTTCTTCTTAGTTGTATCTACCTTGTCTCCTTTCAGCACCTCCTTTGCATTCTCTTGATTATTTCTTCCTCTTTCGTATTTTTCTTTCTTTCCTCCCCCTTCTGGTTTCATCCCTTGTTTCCTATTTCCTCTCCTATATTTTTTCCTCCTCCTCCAAACGATCAAGGTCATAAATCTACACGTCAAACAGATTAAGTGTTCAATTTGTTATGTGATAAGAGCAAGGACAGGCTAAACACACACACACACACACACACACTATGCCTGCTCATATTTACGAGGTGGAAATGAGAATATATCACATGTCCATAACGAGGAGAAAATAAAAGTCACAAAGACACAAACTAAACACACTCTCTGACATACACTCACTGACACACACACACACACACACATAGACACACACGCACACACAGAAACACACACAAGAACAAGAAAAAGTGCAATTTCATCAAATAAGCCAATTTACAACTTGTTATAGATAAGAGCCATTGTGAGTACAAATTAAGTGCAACAATTTGTTAGCGTTTTTAGTCGAGGTATAGTCTGAAGAGGTGTGTCTCCACGCACACACACAGACACAAATGCACCCACTCATTCATCTGTTCTTGATAATTATGATGAATCAGTTCAACTCAACCTTTGACCTCAGCTGTAATTGGAGACTAGATAAGTCAGGTGGCCGTGTAACCTCAACATGTTCTTAATGTGTTTAAAACGTGTTCTAAGCATGTTCATGCCTGATTCTAAATCAGGAATCAGGAAAAGTTTATTGCCATTATATGTTAGACATACATGGAATTTGACTTGGCAGTTGGTGCATGACGGAAGACAGTACAATAATGACAACGTAGTTCAGCAATAAGATAAAAATATAATAAAATATATGCTATGGGTTAGTACGCTAAAGCTATGGGTTAGTAAGTTGAAATAATGATACAAATTAAAAATAAGAATAAAGATGAAGTGCACCAGCTAAACATAAAGTGACATGTGAAAGTGACAAAGTGAATGTACATGGGAGTGAGAGTCAGTCAGGGGGGGCCACGGGCTCTGTTGATGAGCCTGACTGCCGAAGGGAAGAAACTGTTCGTGTGGCGGGAGGTCTTAGTCCTGATGGACCTCAACCTCTTGCCGGATGGAAGGGGCAAAAACAGTTAATGCCCGGGGTGAGAGGGGTCGGCTACAATCTTTCGAGCCCGCTTCAAATGTGTTCTAAATGTGTCCTCACCATGTCAGGAACGCAATAGCAGGACGAGAACCAGGGTTTCTATGCAAAAATAACTTGTAATCAAATTGATGCATGGACAGAAGCAGGCACAAGGCCAGGAAATACACAGGAAAAACGCCGTGCCCAGATACACTCAATAACAGACGAAACAACATGAGATAAAGGACAAATGTGGCCTAAATACACTAGGAAGATTCAGGGGTTTGAACACGGGAGGGAAGAATTAGGGCTAGGCAGGAGAAGACGAGGGACATAAAAACTGACCAGGGGAGGAAGTGAAGCTAAACTAGGGAAATGAGACGAAGAAAAATACTGAAACAACCCAAACATCGTGAGACACCATAGACAGTCCAGTCCATGGCCCGATGGACTCCAGTCGCATAGAGTTTGAGGCCTGGTGAACTTGTGCACTGTGGACAGGGAGCATGAATATAATCAGATATGTGAAAATGTGTTCACTTGAACATGGCGAGAGTGGAAATCTAATAGCAGTGCTTGTGTGAGTGTGTGTGTGTGTTTGTATTTGTTTGGATGTGTTTGGGCCTGTCGGTCTAATTATAACAAAATACTGGACAGGCTTTCTGCTAATTAAATTTAGTGGATGATTTGAACATAGGGCTAATTTGGAGGTGTTATGACTAACACACACACACAAACACTAACCCTAACCCTAACCCTATGTCTTGATGGCATCTTCTGTCTGTGGACCCCAACTCTCACTGGAGCGGTTGGGATGAGGATTAGCACCTCTAAATCTGAGGCCATGGTTCTCAGCAGGAAACCAATGGATTACCTACTCCAGGTAAGGAATGTGTCCTTATTCCAAGTGAAGGAGTACCTCGGAGACTTGTTCACGAGTCAGGGGAAGATGGAGTGTGAGTTTGGCAGGAGAATCAGAAGAGGGGTGGTATTGCACTAGCTTGTTGTGGCGAAAAGAGAGCTGAGCCGGAAGGCAAAGCTCTCGATCTACCATTCAATCTTCGTTCCTACCCTCACCTATGGTCATGAAGGATGGGTCGAAGTATGACCGAAAGAACTAGGTCACAGGTACAAGCGGCCGAAATGGGTTTCCTCAGGAGAGTGGCTGGCGTCTCCCTTAGAGATAGGGTAAAAAGCTCAGCCTTTTCTTGAGGAGCTCTGAGTAGAGCCGCTGCTCCTTTGTGTTGAAAGGAGCCAGTTGAGGTAGTTTGGGCATCTGGTAAGGATGCCAACTGGGCGCCTCCCTAGGGAGGTGTTCCAGGCATGTCTAGGTGGGAACAGGCCCCGGGGAAGACCCAGGACTAGGTGGGGAGATTATATCTCTGTACTGGCCTAGGAACGTCTTGGGATCTCCCAGTCAGAGCTGGTAGATGTGGCCCAGGAAAGGGAAGTTTGGGATCCCCTGTTGGAGCTGTTGCCCCCACGACCCGACCGCGGATAAGCAGTTGAAGATGGATGGATGGATGGATGGATTGATGGATGGATTCAGATTTAAGAAGCTGACATGGATAAAACACAGATTTGATCTGACTGCAGACAGACCAGTTCAAAGTGAGCGACTTTGACATTTTAATGCTGAACAACTTAATGTCAGCTGTCAATCACTGCTGTCACACAAACACTCGCTCTATCAGACGCACACACACAGGCTTAGACACACACATACTTGCTCAGACACACACACACTTACACACATACTCACACAGACACACATACAGACATATACTTGCTTACACACACAGACTCAGACACTCACACAGAGGTTTCTACAGGTCTGGAGAGTCGTGTTGGTTGGACTATCTGATGTAAAGGGGAGGAGGAGGAAGTTCAATGAGATAATGAGTCCATCATCTCTCCCTGTTCATGTTACAGTGAATAAAACTCGGCTTCTGTTTTTTATCCCAGTGAGGAGGCAGACCTTATTCTTATTCTTTCTCCTCTTCGTACACTAGATCCCACAAATGACTGCAGCATGTGATGAAGTCTTCGTCAATCAAACACATGAGGTGGTTATTTGTATGTTACTAATAGATCAAGAAATAGCAAAACAACAGTAATTCATTATGTCTGCTTCTTTTAGCTACACTATTTAATATCATAAAAATCAACACAATTCCAAAGAATCTCACTTAAAGGAAGTTATAGTTTGTAAAATAAAAAAATAAATAGCCGAGAACATGATTGAGAGCCTTAGTGTGTCACCAAAACCTTTAGAGGACCATTGAGAACCTTGAGGAACCCCAGAACTAGTTAGTGGAGGATCTCCTTCTCTTCATTGTCTATCTGTGTAACGACTTCAGGCAGGAACCAAGGAGGTGATACAAATTATATTATTTGTTACTAATAATCAGATGGTGCTCATCATGCTGAACTGGACCAATCCCAGGCCAGCCCAGTTTCAACCAATCAGCTAGTACCTATTCCTATGAGCCCTCATCTTAATAAAGCCGATTCTCTTCTCATATCAAGTCTTTTCTCGTTAAGATTGATGGACAGAAACAGAAAGATATTTTAAAAGATTTTTTTTTTTTACAGATTTATAAATACATTTATTATCACAAATGAAACCTCCTATGGTGTCTGAATAGATCACTTTTTGTGCAGGGGTCACCCTGCTCTGTGTTTTATTCAGCTACACTTCTTCTATTGACTTCCATTCATACATTTAACATTTATCCAGCTCCGGGCCCTTTGGGGCCTCAAACATTTTTCTGCTGTCAGTCAACCTAAAACCCGGTAATGAGATTCCTGAGAGGGAGATCACAGCCACGGCACCAAATGACTGACAGCACACTGTTTTTCCACAATGCAACGCTGCAGACAGCGACGCCCACGGACAGGAGAGTGTACCCCAAAGGTTCTCACATGTAAAGTTCAGAGAGTTGGCCGGTCCTCGGATGGGGGGCTAGATCCCCATGATGAAAAGTTTTGGCACCCCTGCCCTAACAGATAACGCTTAGCTCTTACGCACTATGCCTCTTTCTTAGGGTCTCTCTCTGACATGTTCCTCTTCATTGCACACCGGCAAAATATGGGAGACCTTCGCATCATGCATTTCACCAGGGATTGGGATGGGTCTGTAATATTGCAAAGTCTCATTTCTAAGAGGCTGCAGAAGTCACTGCCCTCCTCCATCCAATTTCATCAATCCATCATAGAGTAATTGATCCATCCTTCTCCCCTCCTTATCTCCTTCCCTCCCTCCTTACCTGTACCCAATCCATCCTCCCATGGTTTTACCAGCCCCTTTCAGAAAGGAAGAGGGGTGGGAGGGATAAATAATCCATGGCGAAATAGGAGGAGAGGTGGTAAAAAGAGAAGAGTGTGATTCCTCAAGGGAGAAGAGAGAGGAGGGCAGAAGAGGGGGAGGAGGTAGAGTAAAAAAGATGTAAGGAGAAGGGAGAAGGAGGGGGAGGAGGCAGGGTAAACTATTAGATGAAAGGAGGAAGAGAGGAGAAGGAGGAGGAACAGTGTCCGCAACCTTTTTTACAGAGGCTGCTGTCAATGTTCGTTAATCTTACTACACCTGCTCCAACAACTCCTCTGTGAGAGCTCCTCCTTCTGCATCTCCTCCAACAACTATGAGAGTGCTCCTCCTCCTGCACTTCCTCCAAAAAGTTGCATGACAAAAGGTAGACTTCTTTTTTACTTTTGAACGGACAACAACATAGGTGCGTGGGTATGTGTGTTTGTTTGTGTGTTTTACACATAGGGAACAAGCTTCGGTGTCAGACAGTGTTTTATAAACACAGATTCATGTATCACTTTGGAATTATAGTAACACATACACACTTTGACAACCAAACTGCACATTGGAAATATGTTACTATGAAAAAATGTGTGTGAGAGAGCATGACATCAATATATATCACTGCTTGATAACACTGCACTGCACTGTAAAAACAAATTTTGGAGGGTAGTAATTATAACCCATGTTGTTTTGTTGTTAATTCTGTTTTCTGTTGGGATTCCCAGAGCTCTTTAACCTAATTTATTTTGGTGTATTTTAGTTGAAAAACGTAGGTATGCTTTACTTTAAAAATGTGGTGCAATCTTCTCAAACAAACCCAGTGCAATTTGTTACCTCGCATTTATTTAGTAGATTATATAGGTTGTGTTTTGTGTGTGTGTGTGTGTGTGTACCTGTCAATTATGACGGGGTCTGATGGCGTCTCGTTCCTGTTCCCACAGCTCTTCTTATCACAGCAGCGACTGAAACAGACACAAAACAATGTCATCATAGTTTATCTTTGTTCATAAAGACTCAGCACTTCCTTGTTGTTACAGTACACAGGTAGTACACGTTGTGAAGGTACTAGAGGTACCTGAAGTACACTGAAGAACACTGGGTACTACAGGGAGTAAGGTAAGTTTATTTGTCTCACATTTCAACATCATTACAATTCAAAGTGCTTCTTATAAAACCATTAACTAATGAACCATCAAAACAAAAGAAATATTAAAAGCAATTAAGACTATTGATTGAAATTCCATAATTAACATAATAAACACACTTAAAATAGAATATTTGTTGCAGTGCAGTTTATAAATAATAAATAAATAGTAATAAATTAAAGGAATGCAGGAAGAGTCTGACTTTGGACTGATTTAGGTATCCCAGGACCAAGGGTACTACCTGAACCCTTTTCTACTATACAGGCAGTACAGGTACCACAGTACACACATAAAACAGGTTATTGTAGTACAGGAACTAAAGGTTAAGGTACTTACAAGAACTTTAAAACACCTGTGTCTTTGACTGAAGGGTTCAAAGTCACAGTCGGTGGCATGCATTGTGATGGTATAATCAGGGTGGAGTTCATACCTGCACATGATCTCATGAGTCAGCAGAACTCGGCACATCTCTGGATTCTTATCCTGTCCTTCATAGATGATTGCCTGAAACAGAGAGAAACACACACAGGTGTGCTTCGTGTCCATAATGTTTCAGCGCACATTGTTGAAACATCTCACTGAGTAGTGGTTATCAGATATGAGCGGACAGGAATCAAACATGTAACATTCGCAACCAAACATCTGGAGTTGAACATCTGGAGCCAAACATCTGAATCTTAAATTTCTGGAACCAAACATTCACAACCAAACCTCTGGATCCAGATGCGGAGGGGGGGGGTTAAAAGTTGGCCAGGAGTTGCTGTCAGACAAGTCCAGGTGCGTTGCTCACTCAAATTATCGCACATTTTAACCAGTCAGTGGCCTACTTACTACTACTAAACACCCTTAACATTATGTGGAATGATTACAAAGAAGTTTCAACGTTTTTTCATTTGGATCCTCAATTTCAAACATATAGAATAAAATGATACTGGCCATTGTAACACTCCAGGTAGTTTTCTAGATGAATATGCTTCTCTCTGGGCTAGTATCAGATGGTTATACGTATATCTAACGCCTTAAGAAATGAATGTCAGAAGAGAAAGAACCAACAGTAAAGACACTGGAATCAGAGGGTAGAATTAGTATGAGCTATACTGTGAAAAGGAACAGAAAAGAACATGTGTGAACATCCGTGGTATCAGTAGTGTTAAAGGTGCATAACAATAAGTTGTATTTCCACTCCATGGTTTCCCAAGTGACAGTCGGTGTACTTATGATAGACATATGATATAACTGTACCGTGGACCAAACACCTAAAACAAAGTTTTAGGTTTAGACTGTTGATTAAAAATGTGTTATAAATAAAATCTGTTGTTGTTATTATTAAAAAAGTAAAGAAGATGGAAACCATGAGTGTGAATAGAGATCGCAAGATTTAACGTTATCTGTGAAGCAGAGAAAATAGGTGGGTACAGAGACAAGATATTGTCTTTCACCAATACATTTCCTGTCTACTTCCTGACGTCCTGTTTATTTTGATTTTGTACCTGCTTTGTCATGGAGTCAATCAGACGGACGTAGAGATCTTGTTCTGTTCTCACTCCTGAAAACAAAATAATTATTATCATTATTGTTAATATATTTATATAATTATTAATAGCAAAATCATCAGTCATTTTTAATTCCATTATAATAGGATTATTATGTATTTGTCAGTATCATAATACTATTGTAAACATTATATTGTTGGAAAGCTGCTAAAGCACGACTATTTCTACTGTTAGTATTTTCAGAAATTTAAAATAAATTTATTTCAGGTTTTAGCTTACTTGCTTTCAGCCTTCTAACGCATTTTCTGAAGGATGGATTTTTTTGTAGTTATTTTTTCTTCTTTTTCTTTCTTCCGAACGGATATTGAACTACTTTCAACTATTAAAATATGTTCAAATATTTAAAAATTCATTGTTTTCAGGACATTCCTCCTTTTAACTCTTATGCTTGAATTAATATAAATCAAATTCATAAACTTTTTTAACATGGTTTTCCAATGGAGCTTTTTTTTTAATGCTTGAACTTCTTAAATTTTCAAATTGTCCTTCCTCAATCTTTGAGCTATAGCCACCATTTGAACATTAAAAAAGCCTACATTTTAAAAGATAATCGGCTTTTTTATATCTATTTGATAACACTCTTCAATATTACTGATTATTTATTATGAGTTTTTCAGCATCTGGACTCCCCAGGAACCTACACCATGATCCTGTTTTTTGGACTTCAGCTCTGTCTTCAACACCATCATCGCGTCTCAGCCAGGACAAACTCTCTCAGCTGCACGTGCCCGACTCCACATGCAAGTGGATCCCTGACGTCCTGACTTCCTGTCCTGCCTCTCGGTCCATCAGCACAGGTTCCCCCCAAGGCTTCGTTCTTTCCCCTCTGCTCTTCTCCCTGTACACCAACAGCTGCACCTCCAGTCACCTGTCCGTCAAGCTCCTAAAGTTTGCGGATGACACCACCCTCAGTCCGCCTACAGGTGGGAGTGTGACCGTCTGCTGACCTGGAGGTCAACCCTGCTGCCATCTTTGGCAGCTGAAGAATTTAAACCTGCCAAAGACAATGATGGTGCACTTCTACACGGCCATCATGGAGTCCATCCTCTGCTCCTCCATCACTGTGTGGTACGCTGCAGCCACAGCCAAGGACAAGGACAAGGGCAGTCTGCAGCGTGTCATCCGCTCTGCAGAGAGGATGATTCGCTGCAGTCTGCTGTCTCTTCAGGACTTGTTCACTAGTAAGATTCTAGTAAGATTGTAGCCAACCCCTCTCACCCCGGACATAAACTGTTTGTGCCCCTTCCATCCGGCAGGAGGCTGAGGTCCATCACGACTAAGACCTCCCGCCACACTAAAAGTTTCATCCTGTCAGCAGTCAGGCTCATCAACAGAGCCCGGGGCCCCCCCTGACTGACTCTTCACACTCCACATGTACATACACTTTGTCACTTTCACTTGTCACTTTCTGTTAGCTGGTACACTTTATCTATCATTTTAATCTTTATTTCTTAACTTAACTAACCCATAGCTTTAGCAAACTAACCCATAGCATATATTTTATTATATTTTTACCTTATTCCTGCACTACGTTGTCTGTTGTCACATTGTCGTACTGTCTGCCGTCCAACCGCCAAGTCAAATTCCATGTATGTCTGACATATTATGGCAATAATAATACGATTCCTGATCCTGATTCCTGAACAATATTACTGTTATTCTTACTTAATATTAATATTATTATTGTCCTTTGGATTTGATTTGATTCATGTTGATCATCATGCAATCAATAATAATTATAATATTATAATAATAATAATTTCACACATTGGAATTAGTTCTGTGAAGAACAAGCGCACCCACCATTACTGAAGAGCAGCTGGAGCCTGTAGTGAATGCCGTTGTTGGTTTTCTCTCCACTCGGCTCCTGAAAACAAAATAAAATAAAACTATCAATATTAGTATTAATAGATGTAAAACTCCTCAGGGTGTCTTTGGTTTCTTTGCCCTGACTGTTTGACACCATGTGACCTGTGTGACCCCTGGTGTAAGGGTGTGTCTTTTTTTTCTTTGTCTGTCATTGCTCAGACATGTGGACCTGAGCTCAGGGGTGAGTTGTTTTCCATTCTGGCTTCTCCCTCCTGGAGCTTTGTTGGTTTTGAGCATAAGGTGGGTTTGATTCCGGCTCCGGCTCCACCCTCACCTTCTCTTTCTCCACAAAATTGACGTATGCCGTGCGTTCGATCTCCACCGGTTGGCCCTGCCGGTCGTACAGCGCCAGCACAAAGTGGAAGAAATTGGACTTCCTCAGGTTGGAGGGAGGCTGCTTCTCAAAGTGAGCGCGCGCCAACCCCACCCCGCTAGGAGGAGACAAACAGCAGGGTGAGACACGAAATCCAACACACCCAATATCAATATGAAATGTGGGAAGTATAAGGAAAAGGTGACGATTTCTTTTGAAGGTTTTTTTTTTTTAATCACAATTGCGATTATTAATAAGAAGAATAAGAATTAATAATGCTATCAAAAAATATAAAAAGGCTTTAAATGTTTACTTCTTTCACCCCAAAGGAAAAAAAAATATTATTGTTGTTATTATTATTTATTAACATGTTTCAGAGGTTTCTAGAATCCAGGTGTCACATTAGAAACCTGACTCCGCCCACATCAATATGAAATGTGAAACATTGAATCAAGGATTCAGAGTTAACGCCTCATTTGACCCGAAGCAGTGTTGCACTGGGTTCTAAAATAAACGCTCCTCAGAAGGAAAGACCCAAAATCCAACATGTAATTAGAGACAGACTTTCTGCCATGCTTATAAAATTATACTCATAAAAATTACGATTATAATTTAGCGCTTAACAAAGTAAAACATATAGAATATTTTCACATTAGATGAGAAAGAAGTAATGATTCAAAGAAAAGGAAATATTTTTCAGTGACCCGCCGCTTCAGACTTTAACCTCCAACAACACTTGAACACATGAATAAATATTCATAACGCAGTTTTGACCTGAATAATATTTACATTCTGTTGAATATAAACAAATGAGAGAAAAAGAAGAAGACCTAAAACACAGAATATCAAATATGTGGAATAGAGTTGATGTATAAATAAATGTTCTTGACGGCTTCAGGACACAGACCATCGAAGAAGATTCTATACTTAAATATGTAATATAAAATGTATGTTAGGAATTAACTTTCATCTGAGAGTGCTTTTATTTTATACTGCTGATTCTTGTAATTACTACATTTAAACATTTAATAAGAATAACAGAAATCTAAACTGTTACAGTCCAGAGATTTACCACAACCTTCATTGAATATTAACGTTTTAAAAATGGACCCTTATGTGATTATTAATAGTTTTTATTTCATATTGCACATGTGAATATTCTTTTATTTTATTATTTAGAGCCAATTGAAATCATTTCACAATTAAGAATAAAACAGAAGTTTTATTGAATCTGTAACATTTATTCTGTTCAGCTTTACTATAATTATATATATATATATATATATATATAAAGTAGTATAGTATTAGTATGTGGTATTAATAAATACTAATTATGCTTTGACTTTAGAAGTTAATTTATTATTAAACTACTAGTTTAAACATATCTTCATTTGTAAACATTTCATGCACGTCTGACCTTTAGCAACCTACAACATGGTGTTAAATAAAGTGGATTTATTATTATTCACTATAAATGTCCCACAGTGATATTAACTTCTCATATGGGACATTCATCTGTTTCTTTCTTCTTTTTGATTTTAAACTTGATTCAGGAAAATGTGATTTGACTCGCTATTAATAAAAGGAGATTTTTTTTGATTGACAACAAGTAAAATAATAAATAATACAATTAATACAATGTTGTATCAAATGAATGAGAAAAAAAGTGATTTTTTTTAGTTTAATCAGAAATACATTGAATTTATGATGTAAATGGTGCCGCTGAGCGGCTGTCAGTCTGCTGGGACTACATCTCCCACAATCCCCCTGGGTTTTTACCTCTGAGCCGCCGTGTTGGCGTCCACCACGCCGTTCGAGTGCATCCAGGAGCGCACCGCCAGCGGCTCCTCCTTCAGGCCCGCTGTGGCCCCGCGGGGGAGGCTGCTGTCCTGGAGGCTGAACATCTTCGGGCCCAAGGGGAAGAAGGAGGAGGGGGGGGGGAGAAGGAGGAGAAGTAGGAGGAGAAGGAGGAGGTGGAGACAGAGAAGGATAAGGAAAAGAGAAGAAGAGGGAGGAGAAGGATAAAAAAAAAGTCCAGCAGAAACAAAAAGCTGCTTCAGACAATTTATTCACAACTTTCCTCCTTTTCACGTTTCATCGAACTTTCAACTGAGCGACAAAGATTTCCTCTTTTTTAAAAAGACTTTTTCTAATTATTGGCTGCTGTGGTGAAACCCAGTTTGAAGTTGGAGGATGAGGAGGAGGAAAAAATAAAATCCTCAGAGGACCAAAAATGAGAAGAAGAAAAGAGGCAAGTCAGGACGGAGAATTGGAAGCGAGGAAAGTGCCTTTTTTCTTTTCCCCAAAGACAGGAGGAGACAGCAGAAGAGAGGAGGAGAGAGCCGAAGAGAGATGAAGAGAGGCGGAGACAGGTGCTATGATAGAGGGATGAGGAGCAGAGGAGAAACTCTCAGCCCTGCGGCCCCACAGGACTGAACGCCAAAACCCCAAAACCCCACGGGTCTTCCTCCAAGCTGCTGACGACATCACTGGCAGGGGCGGAGCCTGACCATATAAGGACAGCAGAGGTGAGAGGGGTGTGTGTGAGGAGGAAGAGAGAAAGAGAAGAGGGGGGCTTCAACCAACCAACCAGAAAGTCTCTCTCTCTCTCTCTCTCTCTCTCAGAATTGGACTCTGACCTGGTTCCAGTTGTGGTCGGTTCCTTCTACCTCTCAAGGATTTAAAGGTACAGTACTCTCCATCCTGGGGGGGAAGCCGTTGAGGAATCTCTGATGACATCACCAATAGGTGGCGCTCTGCCACACCTGAAAGAAAGAAACATTATTATCATAGAAACATCCATCGTTTCAGATTTGATGTTGAGCTGAACAGAAAAAGTTGATGATTTTCATGTTTTGACTTTCACTGGATGATTAATGTGACTTACAGGCAGGAAGTGAGACAGGTTTTCAGAGTAACAGCGCTCTTCTGCTCTGGGAGAGAAGGCCTCCAAGGGGAGGACCGAGGAGATGAAAAACATCAAGATGAGAAATGACAGCGAGAGAAGAGGAGGAGAGAGAAGAGAGGAGGGGAAGAGGAAAGGAAGAGAAATTAAGAGACGAACATTGTAGTGGTTTAGAAAATAAAGGAACCGGGAACAAGAAAGGAAACAGTAAGAAAAATAAAAGCAAGTAAAAAAAGAAAAAGAAGTACAGGAGGGGAAGAGGAAAGGAAGAGAAATTAAGAGACGAACATTGTAGTGGTTTAGAAAATAAAGGAACCGGGAACAAGAAAGGAAACAGTAAGAAAAATAAAAGCAAGTAAAAAAAGAAAAAGAAGTACAGGAGGGGAAGGAGGAAGTCAATGAGGAGGAGAGGCGTCTCGATGAAGATCTGGTGAGTGAACGTCCTGCAGACTTTTTCATTCTCCACATTTTTACAGATGCAGAAATTGAAAGAGATCTATAATTCTAAATATAATGATATGATAATAACATCAATAATCAGACTTTGTATCGATCACACTGCTGCTCTTTTTCTCTAATAAAAAGCTGATAATTCAATTTAAATGGACAAATAAATCAGCTGTCTAAAGGAGGACGTCTGATGGAAAGCGCTGGAGGGGGAGTGGTGGGGAGGAAGGGGGGAGGAGGGAGGAGGAAGCCTTAGCAATCTGGTTTCCAAATGAGGCCTCCTTCTTATGGGACAAATCCCCGGTGTGCAGGGGGGGAGGCTGAGGAGGGGTGAGGGAAGCGGGGGGGCAGAGGGAGGGCGGACGGGGCTGCGGTAACGGACACAACCTTTTTTTCCTCCCCCATCAGTTTAAAATGTAATTTGGATTTAAAATCAAACTTTTTTTGTTTATCACATTAAACATTTCATTTTTTTATGTATGTTTTTAAATCTTATTCATTCTTATTGCCTTTGGTTTTGTAATTGTTGTTTTGTTCATTTAGATTTACCAGAAAAGAGAAAATACATTTGTACTTCATTCATTTGTACAAATGATAAAGTACAACGTAGTGTAACAAAAGTCATTATGAATAACATTTATAATAAAATGATGAAAGATCAGTTTCAAAGGTGATCAATACCATCTTTTTGTGATTATCAGATAATTAAAACCTATTAAAAATTAGGATTAACAAAAGGGATATTTCAATTTGTGTTTAAATCAAATCATTTAAGTATGATAATAGATAATAAAGAAGACAAAAAAATATAACATATATAAAAATGTAATCTCATTTACATGACCACAAACTTGGTTACATTCAAACGTCCATTAATCAATGTGACACTATAAATATTAACTAATCTATATGTATTATTCTTTTACCTGGTTTCCCTTCTGTGCCCTGAAAACAAGAAGATAAAAGAAAGGAGAAGAAAGAGCAGAAGGAAGGGAAGAAGAGACATTCAAATTTGTATTATTACATTACATTGTTATTTTTCAGACCTGAAATCGTTTGTTTTTCCTTTTATCCTTAATTTTTCTGTATTTTTATATTTAAATATAAAACGAGTATTGAGGTTGAGATTAAAAGGTATGAATTAACCAGACATATTTTTGAATATGAGTGAATTGAGTATACACAACTTGTAATTTTATATTCATATTTAAAACAGAACAGATTTTTTGGGTTGATTATGTGATTAACAGACGGGTCCGCAGCACAGTATGTGTGTGTATAATAAGCCTCCTCATCTTTATTGTGAGTGAAGTGTTTCTTTTGTGTGTGTGACGTTGCGAAGGCTCAACACACACACAATTAAAACACAGACACACACATTTGCATTTAAATAGCGACATCAACCGGCGTTCGTAGCGGCTCACCAGCGGGTTTCCCAGATGTCCCGGCAAAGTCAGATGGGCCAGCTGTCACACAAACCAACACACAGCTGACTCGGTGAAAAACATTCATTGAGTCCCATTAACTACTTTCCAGTCTGTGTATATGTGTGTGCGTGTGATTCTAGGGAAGAAGAAGCAGGAATCAAACCAGGACTGTTTCAAAAATAATTTAACATAGACACTAAATACACGATTGGACTGGTGTGACCACAACGTTACCTGACCGGTCATCCCTCAGCCAATTTAACAGCTCAAGATGGAGCATTTGAACTAAACTGGTAAGAACCAAAGGGAATCTTCTGAAGATGTCAAATCGAACAAAAGAACAAATGTTGATATGAATATTCAAATTTGTATATATGTATGTATACGAGTGATCATATTAATAACCATAATACATATACAGTTTTTGAGGGTGACGGAAAAACGGCAAGTGCTCTCTGTCCACTGGTGGAATTGTGCTCACCTGTGTGTGCTCGCACATGTCTTTGTGTGTTTGTGTGTGTGTGCATCGGGGAAGAGCTCTGCGATGTACAGTTCAGAGAGCCGAGGAGAATAGTAAAAGTAAATGTAGAGACGGAAATAACATGCAATGGAGTAATTAAGATCAATACCGGGACCCCCCATAATTTCATGCTTGAAAAACCCTGAATATATACATACAGTGGGGAGAACAAGTATTTCATACACTGCCGATTGTGCAGCTTTTCCCTCTTACAAAGCATGTAGGGGTCTGCAATGTGTATCATAGGTACTTTTCAACTGTGAGACAGAATCCAAAACAAAAATCCAGAAAATCTATTGTATGATTAAATAAATATTTTCCGTTTGGTTTATTGCATGATATAACTATTTGATTACCTACTAAACACTGAAAATCTCACAGACCTGAATCAAACAGACACCTCTTCACAATGGCCGGTAAATGAGTTTATATAGAACCAAACTATATATATAGATCAAACTCAACAGTCAAATTCTACTGCAGGTACTCAGCGATTTGTCTGACAACTAAAGAGAAAATGAAGGAAAGAAAGCAGTGAACAACAAAAAAATGTGTGTGTGTGTGATGCAAAGGGATTTCTAATCGTTCTGGTTGAGAGGACCCAGCAGAGAGAACTGCAAGTGATGAGAGAGCGACACCAAGAGGAGAGAGATTTATTTTGAAGATAAGATAATAATCAGAACAATCAAAAAAGCTAATATGAGCAAAGGTTGGCTAACTAAATCATTTCAAAATAATGAAAACTTAGTTATCACTCACCGTAGGCGATGGTATGTTGCTCGGCCGTCTAGTGGCGAAAGGAAGCGTATTTCTTGATGTTTTCGCTCCCCTTGATAAAGTCAGCAGAAGAATTTGCCGGTGTTGGTTGACAACGATGTTGGCAATTTGTTGTCGGCAAGTTCGAGTGCCTCGCAAACAAACATGTGGTCCTCTTGTCGTCCCCAAACCCAAAGCAATTCTCATTTTTCGATGGTAGATGGGTGCGTGAATTTCTTCTTTTGAACCAGAGATGGTGACGGAGACTGGAGTTGCTTATCCTTGTTTCTCCGCGCACTCACAGGAGTTTTTTATTTTTATTTTTAAGAACATTTTATTCTTGTGTTTAGCTTCCTATACTCACTTTTTAAATCAAGGGACATAATCCAGCGTGGACGGTTTACGTGAGTAAAGGACATGAAGCACTCTAAAAAAACACTAGGACACACATGGATAACGCCACTAATGTAGTATAGACGCGTACTGCAAAATAACGTGTGCACTTAACTGCAGTGACTACTCCATAACGCTTGCCATGTTAGGGAAAGTTAACACCGCTACCCAGCTGTGACACACAGGACTGTAGTGAGGAAAAATGGGATGTGGATAAAAACAAACATATATATATCCAATATAAATCATTGTGTGAAGTTTTGTGGGGCTTTTGAGGTCTTTCCCCAACAAACTAGGTTGAACATGTATGTATATATTGAGATGCCTCTATTACATTATATTGAAATATATTCATATTGAAATATATTTATCCTTTAATATATTTATTATAGGATACTCAAATTTATATTGTATATTTATAATATACGATATGGTAGTTATACCATACTATATATAAAACGTTTTCCTTTAAAGACTATTTTAAATAAAGCTGCTGAACTCGAGGGAGTCAGTGATGTCTGGAGCTTTAGCGCCATCTAGCGGACGAGCCGGAAAAACACCGACACTCCGCTGCATTAGAGAAAGTCCCTTCAAAATAAAATCCCAGTATGAATTTTTTTTTTTAAACTTTTTTTTTCTCCATGCAATGGCCCGCGACCCACTACAAACCAGTTGAGAAACACTGTACTAAAGCACCGAAATGCTCTGCATTTAACCCATCAGGGGCAGTGTGCTGCCAGAAAAGCACCCAAGGAGCAGTTAGGGCTCCGGCGTCTCGCTCACCCCTCTCTATTCTATGCGCCACAGTCGCCACCATAAGTGACTAGACAATGAAACACCAAGTATGTGGGATCATTGACTAAGAAAGCCATGATGGACCTTTCAGTCAGCAACATGAAAATGTCATCAGTTTTAATCATTGTGTGTGAGTGTGTCATATAACTGCTAAAAACAGACTCTATAGCAGCTTGACTGGTCTTTGACCTTCCTCAATTCTCCCATACTACGCAAATCCTTCGCTGTCTTCACTGGTTACCAGTGGCTGCACACATCCACTTCAAAACATTGGTGCTCATGTACCATGCTGTGAATGGATCGGGTCCAGTGAAATTAAATATAAAGTAAAAGTCAATATATATTTGTGTGACTTTGTCCTTAAATTATGATTACATCTTCAAACTCAATATGCTTTTAAAACATTTGATAAGAAAAAAGAGCTGAAGCTTAACCTTTATGAAAGCGCACTGCTGGTTAATTAATACAAAGAATATGAGTAATGAAAATAATAATGTGTTTAATAGGTTAATAGAGTGTTCCAACAGGAGCTGTGTGCCAACACTTTGGTTTAATTTAATTCGAAACGTTGTCATTATCAATTAAAAAAAATAAGTGCTTATCGCATTATTGTGCAAAAAAAGGGAAAATACTCTTAATAAACAGCATTATTGGTAACACTGTATGGCATCATATTTCTTCTATGGAGAGTGTAGCTCACATCGTTCTGCTGTGCTGGGAGGTACAAAATAAAGCTTTGGGTACAGAAACCAGGAGGGGGGCAGCGGGTACAGAAAAGAGCAGGACTGTCTGCACAGTTCAGTTCACATATTTAGTCAACAGCTGCGGAAAAAAAAGTTTACCTTTGGATCAGATCAATAAGATGGTGTGGCTATGCAGACAGATGTTGATCTCAGTGATCAAAATGCGGGTGTGGCTCTTGAGACAGAGGTTGATATGCTTGATCAATAAGTGGGTGTGGCGCTACAGACAGATGTTGATCTGCTTGGCAAGCTCCCTGTCTAAGTCGTGGATCAGAGCGTCAAAGTCTTTCAGACTTAGGCGGCAGTTAAACGGAGCGTCAAAATCCATGAACTCATCCATGTAGAGGCCTCCTCCTCCCGAGGATCTCGACTCATTCTTCGCCACCTTTCCTTCATCCCCGCTGCCTGAAAGATCAACCAAAAGAAGGACAGCAGTTTGTGAACCTACTGATATTTAAACTCTGTCCTCCTTGGATCAAGACGACTGTCCACTGTAAGGTGAGAAATGTTTACTGGAGATTACCTCTGTCACTTTCACTTCCAGCAACCTCGTCATAATCAGCGTCCTGTCCCGACAGAAGGTCTCGTCCACAGATACTCCAGTCGCCGGCGTACCGGTTGATCGGTGGGGGACTCTCCACCCGGGGAAGGCCACCCCGACCCCGCCTTGACACCACCACCACCTCAGGGTTCTGGGGCAAAGTTAATTGCAGCATAGGACGCCACTGCTGCTTTCCACGGATGTTCTGGGTGAGGGCTGGGGAGGGAGGTGGGGAGATATCGATGTGGTCATCTGCTGGGAACTGATGGGTCGGCACTGAGGAACAAGATACCAAGAAAAACAATTGATGCTAGGCAATGTGTCACCTGTTAAAGGTAGGGCAGGTATGTAATGCTTCCTGTCTAACCTGGCCACAGCTGCAGCAAGTAGTGCAAGGCCTCAATATGTCGCTTGAAATCCACAGCGTTCGCCATCTCTTCAGCATGACCAAATACCTTCCCCCCTCTTCCCCCATTCCAGGCCTCCTGGGTTGGGGTGAGGAGCACCGGACCGAAGCAGACGGCGAGGTTCTGGTGGGTCATCCTGTTGAATGAGCTGAGGGAGGCCACCAGACTGAGATGGTCCAGAAGCAGAGACAGGGTGGCCTGGAGAGGGGAAAGGTGGTTTTGCAGAGGAGCTTGTAAACTCCCCTCACCAATGGATTTACACAGCTGTGATTTAATAATGCTGTTTGAAGTTACCCGCTCTGGAGGCGGCAGACAGGCCAGCAACTCCACAGTGCTCTGGGCCAGCTGGGGATCAGGGGTCCATGGTGGGGCATGTGGGGGTCGTAGGGTCATGGCCTGCCTGATGACCTGGTATAGAGTCCTAGTGATGAGTGGAGAAGGCAGCTCCCTCAGGTAGTCCTTCAGTATACCTGATAAAACCCACAGGGCAATCAGAAGAAGTGATAACGTCAGATTCTGGCTCACTGGAAGCAAAACGTTACCCTCTGCCCTAATCGGACCCGTCACAACACCCAGAACCATAAGTGTCTCATGGTCCGTATACCTCAGACAGCTAATACTGATCCGGAGTATAAAGGAAATTGATTCGATGTTATATTGATGACATTTTAACTATAGATGATGTGAGATTGTAAGATAGAAGAGGTTCACACAGATGGAGCTGTAGGGACTAAACAGCACTCATATTGTTGCAGAGTGAAGCTTTGTAATTTAATCGTTAAGTTCAGATCACAAATTGCAAAGAAGAACAGGCCGATGCTCTTGGTCTGCGCTAAGCAGGTATAGTAATCATTAATATACGCTATATTTTCTTTTCATAGCTCACTCAGAATCTGTGGCTTCAGAAGAACCAGCTTTGGATCCTCAGTTGAAGCTGGAGATGTAACCCCTTGGGTGCTCGATTGGGAAATTAAACAAAAGACATTCTTTACTGTCAGATGCTTCCATCCATTTTAAATCCTTTAAATCTCTGCAGAGATATCTGATCAACCAGAATCAGACCTACCTCATTAAGGTCTAGATCATAGTAGAGACCTGTTGGAAATGGAAGAACATCCTTCCCTAATAGCTCAATCATATATCTCATGAGTCTTATTAGGTCCAGCGTGGGTTGGGTGACCGTGAACAAACCACCCAGAGGTCATTACACACCTTGCTGACAAGACTGGTCTGACCTTGATCATTTGTAAAGTTCTCCCCCTAAACCACCAGCCCCCAGCTGATTACTGACCTGTGATGACGTTGATGTCGGGGTACAGATCCTCACTGAGACAAACCGCCAAACTGTTCCTCTCAAACCAATCCCTGAGCTCCTTCTTCACCGCAGCGGAACCACACAATCTGTACAGACCCACCACCTGAGAGACATACAGATATGGAGAAAGATAGACAGGAGGAAATGATGTGTCTAATGCAGCAGAAAGGTCAAGAAGGATAAGGACAGAGCAGAGAGCAGGCTGCTTTGGCAGTGTGGAGATGCTCAGAGACAGAAAGTAGGGCCGGTATAGATAGGAGAGTTAGATAGATACCTTCAGACCTCTGTGCTCTATCTCTTCCACAGATTTCTGGATGAGCAGTGGAATCTGTGAAGAGGATCCTTCTTTCTCCACTAGATGGTGCAGTTCAACCCCAAACACATTAGAAGGGCCTGATTTGTCAGTGCAGGGCTGCAGAGAGACAAAGAGTTACAATGTGACCTTAGTAATGATGTGATTAGTTTTTAGTACTGCGATGTGATTATCTGGTAATACTGTGATTTGATTGGCTGCTACTACTTTAATTTGATTGGCTAGTAATACTGTGATGTCATAGACTTATGCTACTGTTATGTGATTGGCAGGTACTACTGGGATGTAATGGCTGGTCACTGATTAAGATAAAGCCGGGTTTAGCTTCCCATGCTCACTTCTTAAAGCAACAGAATCCAGCATGGACAGATAGGGTTATGAAGCACTTGTCGGAAAAAAAGATCGATGAGAACACCAGGACACACAGGGATAACGCACTACCGTAATCTCTAGTATAGACACGCACCGCAAAATAACATTGGTGCTTGACTGTGTTTTTGGAAGTGGAAACTGGTTGAACGCAGTGATAACTTGGTCACGCTCGCATCCTCATTTTTATAACACAAAAAATTATGACAACGCAAGTTGGTTTCAAACAAATGTACAATTAGGAGGGGGAATTCACACTTATGTTTTTCCTTTCACGGAAATGCATCGAAAATAAATAAGACATAATAGACCGATCCATTGACAGGGTTCATAAAAGGCACGACCCCCCCAAAGAATGTGTGATTACGCCCTTGATTAGCAGTAGTATTACTGTGTACCTTTTAAAAGGTGTATCAACAGTAATACTGTTGACTTTTGTATTGCATAAGAGGTAGTAAAACTGTACCTTCATATCTCAGAAGTATTACAGTATATCTTTGAGTCTCATTAGTACCTCTGTATTGCCAGTGTATCTCATTGGCAGTCTTATTACCCCCATATAATTAGTTGTTGTATTACCTGTATATCTCATTAGAAGTCATACTACCTGTCTATATGATTCGTAGTTTTATTATCTGTACATCATATTATTACTTTTGTGTCCCAATTATAGTTATTAGTACTTTAATTACCTGTGTATCCCACTTCTCCTGTAGTGATAGTTTGACATAAAGAAGACCTCTGGGCTCTAACTTCACACAGAGCTGCTGACTGCGGCTCCCTGAGATAGAGAATTCATCAGTCAATCAAATCAATCAAAGTCAATAAATCAGCCAATCGAATCCCAGTAATATGGTGGGTTGAACCTTTAAAGAGTGGAGGGATGGAGACTGCTCCCAGTCCACAGACCCGGTTCCTGGGTGGAGTGGCTAAAGTCTGGTCCGTCACGGATTTAGACCCTGAACCTGCTGCTGGACACATTGCACACACAAACACATGAGAACTTCTACTTCAGTAATGTACATGTACTTGATTGTACACGTCAATATTCAAATTAAAAATACATAATGTTTTTCTTCCAAAGATTAAATCTTACAAGTAATAATCACTTTAGAAAGCGTGTATTTTAAACATGCTTGGTTAATGTTACTTCAAACACAAACTACACATTTCATCATCTTGGAGGCAGAAATCCACTGGGTGTTTGTGTTTGAAGTACCAACAATGTCCCCTCACTTAGCCAGGAAGTTTTCAAACCGGCCTTTTAGGGACACAGTGGTGGTCCTCTGCAGACGGTGTGCCGTGCAGGGTAATGTTAGATGTAGCCTAACAGCTAGCGGTGCTTAAAGTCGTTTGTTTGACACGTGGAGGAATTCCTCTGCACAATTTTCCGCTGTATGTCGCATCAGTTTGTTTTGTCTGTTTGTTTGTTTTACTTCTAATGCAAAAAGCTCTCTCCATCTTGAGCTACCGTCTCACTTTCTCCAATGTAACTGACTCCAGCCTGCAGCAGGTTTTGTTCCCGCAGTAAACAAAATTACGTTAACTTCATTAAAATATTTTGTCGCAAAAATTCCGGCCACATTACTCACATAGATTAACGTGTTTATGTTGACAGCCCTAATATTAATGTATTCATCAATTAAAAACATAATAATACATTAACGTTACATATCAGTAAAGAAAAGAGGACCAGCTAAAATAAAATAGATATAATTTATATGAATAGTTAATGGTTGATCTAAATACTGCAGGTCCAGATTGTGATCAGTTAACACTCTCCTGTGATTTGATGAATTATTCCAGAGATGTTATTATGAAGGGAAATACATTGTTATTAGTTTAAGTCATAGGCCCTGTATCTCCAACCCTCCTTATATCCTTCTTCTCACCTGGGGGGTATTGCACAAAAGTAGGATAAAGAAATCCAGGATAAGTGAAAAAGCGCAGCTTGACTTTGTGTTATCCGCTCGTTTTGGCTTAATCGGTTGCACGTTTGCCGAGCCAGAATGAGAAGGGGCAGCTAAGTCACTGGCAAATGACTACTACATGCTCATTATCCGCTGAACCTTCTTGTGGCCCGAAGAATATTGTCTGAATTGAATACATTCTGAGGCAAAAAAGGTTGAGGACCACTGATCTAAACAAGTAGGGTTTAAAATCAAACTGGTGACAATGCATGTGAATAAAAATAAATCAGAACACATTCAGAAGACAACGGAATAACTGTTAGACGCGTTTGTTTCGGATCAGAGCAGCAGCTGATTCAACACATGAGTCAGATGTAAATTCATCCAAAATAACCTGAATATCCAGACTTTCATATTTGTTTCTCTGATACTGGCAGTGCCCGTAGTACCAATAGTATTATCAGCAGAGGGAGTAAATCCACTCACACAGCAGCAGTACCTGGTGTTAACACCACTATGCGGAGCAGCCAGGCTCGCTCCAGCTCCAGGTGAAAAGTGTGGTTCAATGGGAGCGCGGAGCCTCTCAGGGTCAGGAGGGAGGTCCTTGCCCTCGTCACCCCGTCAATCTGGATAGCTAGGAACACCTCCTTATTGCCCTCTGACCTGAGAGGATACAGGACACAGACGGTATAGAGTTAGACCGGGTAGTTGTTGGTTTTCTGGTGACAAAACTGAAACAAAGAAAAGTTGTTGAGGCGGACGATGGACATAATATCTGATGTCCCGGTAAACATTTTACCTGCTGGTCTTCATCTCCTCTAGGCCAAGGAGATGGACCGTCAGTAAACCTGTGACCCGCTGGCTGCTCCTCGCTGGATTGGAACCCATGTACAGTCGGTACTCACTTACGTTGACCGCCATGTCCTGGACAGTTGGGACAGTAGGGGCCTGTTGCCGTGGTAGTAGCTCAGGTGAGTCCCCATCACTAAGATAACCTAAATGGAACATTTATGTTAATGTGAAAAGATGAATCAAGCTAGATACAGCAGAATAGCCCTTGTGATGAAGCAGGAGGGAAATCTCCATGATCTCAACATTATTTTCATCAACAACTATGAGGGTTAAACTGCTGCACCTAGTTTGATTTCTTTTACGCAGAAAAACAGTATTGTCCAGGCGGTCTTTTCTTGTTCTTGATTTATTTTGAACCAATATTCCACCAAAAAACATAACATAACCTGAGCTGCTTTCCTATGCAGTTCTCCCCCACTGTAACTGTTTCACTGGTAAAAACGTATTAGTCACCCAGGTGCATGCTGGTCCCACCTGGCTATGCCCCGAAGTAACCTCCAGGTGCCCACCGCATTACCCAATTAGTGATCCAATTAAGTAAAATCTTTTTAAAGAATAACTAAATAATAGCTCCTACACAATTATTAAGTGTAATGAAGGCATATTAAATATACTCTGTAGAAAAGTCTCCACATGATGGTCTTTTATTACTTTTACCGATGTAGATCCCTTCTTTCTATAAGCATATACACTGGACCTCCTTTGGCTGGGCGTCCTCTCGATGATCGTCTTAGAGGCCTGGCTGGTGGGGTGGTGCTATCCAGGTGATATCTGCTGATCACATTTTGGTCTGCTGCAGATGATAAGGTCTTACTCGTCGACTCGTTTCCTCCTCTGTCGACCGCCTGTCGTTGGCTGCGAGAGGAGGAGCGAAGGCTGAGTTTACGGCGCAGCTCAGGCAGTTTCTTCATCTTTAGAGAGAGTTTCCTCACTGTGCCAGGAGACCTCAGCCTATCAATCATACTACCGGACACGCCTTCTTTCTTTGGAGGGGCGGGGCTGATATCTGGGGAGAGAGACACAAAAACTGTATACTGTGCCTCACAATAATCAGACTGAAAAATGTAACTAACCCAATTTGTGGGTATTAATGAATGTTTTGCCTTTATTACATATTTTTGGTCGATTTCTTCGTTTTGTTGTGCATTTCCTATTTTGAGTGGCACTACAAAATGGAAGTCAAATGTTGCGCGCAAAGAGAATTCGGCGGTTTAGTAGACAAAAGGCTACTATGTTAGTACTGTCAAGACTGACGGCCCAGCCGGTGGGCAGTGCCCCACATGGCTTAGTGCAGCCAGGTTCACCAAGAGGCGTGGTAGTGGATGGGCGGTACTACCGCAGCTGTCTGAGTTTCCTTCCCAGGTGTTGTGAATCACGCAGGCAATGATGAGCCTGTTTTAAGCCTGCACCATAAGACACAGGGAGATGTTTTGAGACCCAGGAGAGCGCGCCAGAGGCAGTGAATATTGAAGAGGACTAACTTCTATATCTCTCTCTCTTGCCCCACAAGTCCAGTGGAGCCCCCTAAAGCCCCTGGCCATCCCAGTGAACCGCTTTTTGAGTTTTCGCCCCCTTCCTTCTCCCCCTCAGATTATCACAGATAAACTCCTATTATGTTCACCGCAACCCTGTCTACTGACTGCATGTTTTTCCAGCTTTGACATCCACTGACCCCTCCCCCTCCTCGCAAGGCTGGGCGCCCACAGGACAGATGCAACACTCATTATTATTATTATTATTATTACCTGGGTTTTCTGTGTTGACGTCATCAGTATGATTGCTAACACTGGGATTGATTTCATCCAGTGAAAAGTCCCCACTAGAGCTTTCTGTTGACCCAAACAACCCTCCTCCCAGCTCTGTCGTCCAGGCGGCTTCTCCTTCCTTCCTCTCGTCTCTCCTCCTCCAAATCTCCTCCTTGCATGGACCTCCTGCGTCCTCCTCCTCAGGGATAGGGTTGTACCAGATGTTGCTGCTCTCCTGGTGAACCCCACATGCCTCATCCAATGTCTGGGTCTTCCCAGAAGACAGCACCCAAGCTCTGCTGGTGCGATCCAGGCTTTGCAGATAAGCGTGCTGATCCGATAACTTGCTGCTGACTGAGGCTGGTACATTGGGCGAGGCTCCTGGAGGATGGGGATCTTCAGCAGGTACTATGATAGAACTGACAGGAACACAGGGGGGGCCAGTTGTGTCCGATGATCTGCTGACACACTTCCTCTCCCCACACTGATGAGTCTAGGGGTACAACCAGAAGTGTAGTTCAAAGTACTAGAAAGGAGTCCAAAAACAAGGTATGATTTATTTACTAAAAGGGAGAAGAACATTAAGATTAGGCTTAGGTAACTAAAAATAAAAGAGAACCTGAAGATTACATTATGGTACCTAAAGCAGTGGTCCCCAACCTTTTTTCTTTCTCTAGGCCCGGTGGTTGGGGACCACTGACATAAATGACAGATCAAATTACCAAGAGGAGAAATGAAAGATAACGTTATGGTACCTAAAGAATAGATCGAACAAGAAGGATAGTTTGAGCCACCAGAAGCAGATCTGGATGGATAGAGTCCATTCCCCAGGTTCAACTCCTGGACATTAAAACTATCTGGAGCAGATCCAGAATGAGATGTGAAATAACAAGCTTAAGCAAAGTGTCGTCCACCGGGACGGTTCACTGATACATATTTAAGGAAATACTCCTTAATCATACTCGTAAAAGACAACCAACCCTGCAACCTCTTACCTTATTCTGTGCCGACCTCTGACTCCAGTCCTGCACAGATGCATCCTGGGATATTTGGTTACAGATTCTGGGGGTGGAGCCGGATTGCAAGGAGGGAGACGAAGCCAAGAAGCCCTGCCACACCGGTTTCTTAGCAACCAGGATGTGGTTCTGTGGAGGCAAGAGAGGATCTGGGTCTGCTGCTGGTAAAGTTCTTGTCAATGATGAAGACTTCTGGAGGACTTCTGTATAAAACACACACACATCTTTGATTAGTGTTCTCATGGAACAGAATTTGAATCAGTTTACAGTTTTTTCCTCTCACATATTATACATAGTTTTACAAATAAAAAAGATAAATGTGAAAACCATGCAAACACAAAAAAAAGTTTCAAAGTTATGGTAAAACTTTTTTACCTAATACAATATAGATAGAAATATATATTTACGAGCAGAAATGACCGTCTTCATATGTAAATTGAGTTTCAACTTTCTAAAAGGCAGAGAACCTTCAACCCAGGAATGGACTGAAAGACACAATGTCCTCAAATAACCACAACATTGTTATTTCTTCGAGATGATCACCTTGGAGAGCTCTTTGTGGAAGCTAAAGCTCCCAAAACTCTAAATAGTTCTTGTGCATTTTAGAGAGTGGACAACCGTATTCCTACAAACAGGAATGCTTGTGTCCTCTTGATGTTGTTGGTTGACTTCTTCACACAGGGTTCGACCACCAACCCTACAGTTTCCGGTGCACCCTCTCTACTGCATGCGCCACGGTCATCTGTTTTAACCATGGACATAGCCTTTATCCCCTTAGTCTTGCATCAGGTATTAATGTTTATATAGTCACGTAAAGCTTTACAAATTAGGATTATAAAAGCAACTGGTTTTTAAAGTTCTTATCAGGATTTGTCTCTTCCAGCTTGCTGTATGTGTGTTCTATGACTGACCTCAATGCAAACCTTCATGTTAATGATTGATTTAACACCATTAGTGTTCATTGAGCTCACTTATTGTCAACAGTTAATCCACTTTTTTAACCTGTTTTTAACCATTGCATCCACAAGCCATCAGTTATAAAGTTCCTCCTCTGTGGAACCAGCTTGTAGTATTAGTCTGGGGTGCAGGCACACTCCTCTCATTCCTCTTTAATAAAACGCTTATAGTTAGGGATGACTCAGATATACAGTATATAATCATCATACTTGAAGCTTTATGTATAAAAAGGCAAAATCATTGAATGTATTGTGCTATGGAAGCCGGAGGGAAGATGGACAACAGGAAACGGACAGGGTGGGGGTTAGGGTACTGCTGGGATTAGCGCCAATCACAAGAAGTTTTGATGGGAATGGAAATGAAAGGCTTTGTTTTCTGAATAGAAGCCAATGATCCAGAAAGCCTGACTAGTTTAGATACACTGGCCCTGGAATAGGGGTAATCTTTTTACCACGGAACATAGCATTATTCTCTTTGTACCCGCTTCTGTTAGTTATTAAATTTTCTTTGATTTTATCTTGAGCCAGCTTATTTTTTATCTGTGCTCCGCCGGATATAGGCAAAGGAGTAAGAACACATGGCCTTGAATTCTGAGAGAATTTCAACCATCACAATCTTCCCACTGGGGCTGCAAGTCATCCAAAACGGTTTCACTTGGGAATCTTCACTTTTGCAGTGGTAGTAATTAGTATTATTCTTGATCTTTTCTTAACGCGTATAATTCTGAGTGTTTGTGGTCGAGAGAGAGCAGTAGCCAACTGTTCACCTTGGATGTTTTCTAGTGGCATTAGTCTAAAAGCGCCTGATAGAGGATTATTAGTATGACTTTGATGATGTGTGAGGTAAGCATCTCTTGTTGATCATCAGAAGCGATCAAAAACACTGATGGGTCAGAAGAGGGAGAGGAAGATGTGGGGGAGGAAAAAGGAGAAGGAAGAGGCAATATGACTAAGGATGTGTGTGTGCTACAAGTTAAGCATCTGTTATTCATTTTCAGAAGCCAGAGAAGCACTGATAAGTGAGAAGAGGAGGAGGAAGATTAGAGAGGATGAGGAGATATACACGGTTGTATCTGTGCTGGTGTCAATGAACTCTCTGTTTTTTAGGTATAAACACACTGCTGTGTATTCACTATTCATTGGAGGGTTAAAGTACACAGAAGCATACAAAGACTGCAGTCACCAGCACACACACACAGTCAAGCTTTCAGAGTACATTCAGCAGACTAAATGTCTAGTTAAAGTTTAGTTTAGTTCATTCGGAAGAAAGATTGTTTGTTTATTTGAATTCAAATCTTTGAAAAACAATCTTCAGTGCAAAACTCAAATAAAAGGATAAACAGGAAGTAGCCAAAGCCATACAAAGACACACAGAGGTCTGATGAAGGAAATCACCCAGTTTATCTACAGGAAGCTGAACATTACACCACTTGTCTAAAGATGAGCAGATTATCGCTATGGAAAAGTTTAGCCTAGTTTAGGAAGAAATGATATATAAAGTTGCAACTGTTAGCTTAGCTGATATGAAAGCAGGATTAATAATCATATTACATTAATTTTGGTACTTACGAGGGAGTTCTTTATGTTGACCAGGTTTTCAGTGCTCACTCTGGATGTGATTCTGATTAAAAGCATTAAAACATAAAAGCAGCTGAAGAATGACAATGATAGAACTTATGACCCGGTCCCCTATGGACAGATATAGAGAAGATATGAACCCTTTCTATATGAACGGATGTTGGAACTTATGACCTGGTCTACTTTGGACAGATGATAGACCTTATGACCTGTTCCTGTATGAAGTAGTAGTATTGTTACTAGAATTATTAGGGGTAGGACTAGTAGTAATCAGTGGCACATAATGTATAAAATGTTAGTACTAATAGTCGTATCAGATGATGTATTAGTATTATTAGTTGTTGTAGTAGTAGTACTAGTACCAGATAATGTATAAGTAGTAGTAGTAATACTAGTACTCATAGCAGATGAGGTTTAAACACTCACGGCTCATTTTGGGCTCCGTCTTTCTTCTGGTTCGGTCTTTGCCTCGCAGCCTGGAGAAGGTTCTCTTCAGCAGGGGCTCGGCCATCCCGGACGTCTTGCTGCTCCTCTGGGTGAAGGTCTTGGGGCAATAATCCAGCCGAGGAGTCAGCGGTCCTTCATCTTGTTCAGACCACAGTGATCACACTCGGCCATGACTCCAACTCTGAGCTGCAGAACAGGAAATGAATTCCACACATTCTTTCCCACCCACCCCCTGTTCCTCCTCCCAGCCCCCACCCCTAGGGGAACACAGCACTCATAGGAAATGTAGTCTCAAGAGACTAGACTTTTCTTTAGAGGAGCGGTGTTAAGCCATTGGCGTCTTTAATATCTCATCAATTGTAATGTGACGGTAGAGTTATGTTTTTACTTCTGTGTGATCTAACATTTAAAATATGGCTTCTTTGTTGAATGCAGCACTTTCAATAGTTTTACAGGAATAAAAATAGTTGATCCTTCTACCACTGCTGCTGCTGCCTTGACTGAAGAGAGATCAAGTTTTTAGGGCGCCATAGAGAATTATTCCCATCTGATGGTTTGCGTAAATGATGGTCTCCTTCCATGTGGCTGTAATAGTGTAGAGACCAGTCAGTCAAGGTCAACACTGCCTTATTCTAATCAGCATGACGGATTATGAAGAAATATAGAATTTTTCTTTATGAATTGATACATTAGTATATTCAGTTTATTTTAAATTTCTTCATTATATGAAATCAAATAGTGTATTTTGTTTCCAAAAGATATAGGTGCATTTATTTGATCAAATATTCTAAAATACTTTTTTACAAGTACACAAAATATTTTTTTTTACAGCATTATACAAATACATAGATTACATACATAGACAAGATTTAAATTTCATTCATTGCAGCAGGCAGAAAGAAATAAGTCCTTTAACTGGTTCTTCAGACTTCTGGAACTGCGAGGGAATACCACATATTGAGGACAAGAACATTAAATTAGTAGATAGTACCCACTGGCCACAGTATCACTATGTATAGGATTAGAAATACGCATAGACTGTCTTGTCTGGATGTGGTTCAGGTCAGCTGATCAATTGGGGGAGGTAAAGAACCTCCACCCTGCTTCTGCTCGACTTCTGGAGAGAAAGAAACAATTAAACAACCTCTACAAGTGTTTTTAGTCACAAGTTGTGTGTGGAGAGCAGTAGCTAAAGGCGTGGATGATCTAACCAAGCAGTTGGAAGTGGCCTGAAGCTTAGACCTGATCTGTTGGGGTCTTACGTGCTGGTTGGAACGTTGCCAGGATTCCGTGTTCTTCTGCTGGGAACTTGGTTGTAGCTGTTTATCTCTGGAGAAGTCAATGGCTCAAACAACCGACCTGGTAAACGTTAGCGACATTACCTTTAATATATATATATATAGAACATATAAAAATGTGTGCAATCACTCTCTAGGTGAACAGCAGTACAGTGACTTCGCAGTGATGAGTTAATGCACCCTGCAAGTTTCCATTTTTGGAAATAGCCTCGAATTAGTAGTAAGTAAGCTAGATTCATGCATGTCTAACATTCAGGGACTTTGCAGCAGAAGATGTATAATCAAAAATTTGCATTTTTCATACTGTTGGTAGGTTTGAAATAACTAGAACTGGTAATGTGGAATGAGTAAACATGCTGCGAATGAAAGGGGACTAAATAAGATAATTAGACCAGTGATAAAACCCATCAACAGAGTTTCATGGGATAAAATAAAAGTACCCACCACTTGCATAATCCATGCTGTGGGTTTTAGTGGTAGATGACGAGATCGTATTGGTCTGAACAGTAAGGACACGTCTCCAGTAGGCTTCAGGGAGGGACAACATGTGGCAAATAACCTGAGGAACAGCAACAGGCCAAATACATCGCTGAGACCGAAGGTCAACAAAGATCAGGAAGTGAGAGTCAGTGTGGTGACTTTCTACTACAACACTTACTCTTATATATTTATGATTGATTCCAGGTTGTGCATGGCTCGGGTTTATAGATAGGGTACTCAGGGCTGCCTTGAACCAGTCCCTAGACATGCTGCTACCAGCCTAGACTAGGCTAAAACGAGTCCCTCTCCATGTCATCTTCCCTTCTCTAGGAATTTCTGTCCAACTGAATGCACATTGCAAAATGAGTTTCTTCCCTGTGGTCTGTGCTTTCTCTGGCTGCAGGTTTCAAAGACTCGTTTACATCTGGTACGTGTCTCATGGCGACATATTATACATATGTTATGTTTTTATGATTATTACAGCAGCACTAGATATAATTACCATTATATCTACTGCTGCTCATCACCTGCTTTCAATATATTCATACTTTCTGTAATATATATTTACTATGTATGACATTTTGTTTGGCAAAGGAATCTTTTTTGCTCTCGTTTTTGTGAAGGTCCAATGACTGAGGATGTCCTACTTTATTTTACAAGTTGTTGTCTTAACGTTTTTAAAATGTTTATCTGATGTGGAAAATGTTATTTCATATCCACATATTACAAATAAGACATTTTGAAAGAAGCAAACCTTTGGCTGAGTGTTTATGTCCTTCAAGATGGTGGTGGGGGTGGGCTCAGACATCCCATGTCCGACAATAGTTGGTCCAAACACCCTGGACAAGTTATTCTTGTCCATCTGGCACAGAGGACTCCTCATAACCCTAAAAAAAACCATGAAGTAAAACTATAACAACAGAAGCCACTTTTCTAATGCTTATTTCACATAAAGGAAATGTATCTGCCCGATATATAGCTATAAAGATAAACATAGCTATATATTTTGACTTTCCGTCAGATAAAAAGCTCTTACTTCTGCAAGTGAAGCATGAGAAACGCCAATGTGTGTCTGTTGACCTCTGGCAGCTCTGAGATGGCCCGATACATGATGGCAGTGCTGTTGTCTTCATCAGCCAGCTCTAAAACACAGACACCCAGCGATGGAGTTTTAACAGACTACCCAATGACATCAGGACAGCTGAAAACACACCTCTACCAAGCGTACTCAGACAAGGTAGCACATCTTCCTACTATACCTGGACTGGGTAGACATGTATTAGTAATCACGATGGCTCTTACTCATAGCACTTTGTGGTTTGGCTTTCATAATGAAAGTACTTTTTTTATTCCTGTTCTGATATTTTTCCCTCCGGGTTGAAGACACTCATTGTCAGTCGCTTTAAAAAAAAAGCCTCAGCTAAAAAAAAAAATGTATGTAATTCAAACTACATTGACATGTTATTTATATACACTCAGCTAAAGGATTATTAGGAACACCATACTAATACTGTGTTTGATCCCCTTTCGCCTTCAGAACCGCCTTAATTCTACGTGGCATTGATTCAACAAGGTGCTGAAAGCATCTTTACACATGTTGGCCCATATTGATGGGAGAGCATCTTGCAGTTGATGGAGATTTGTGGGATGAACATCCAGGGCACGAAGCTCCCGTTCCACCACATCCCAAAGATGCTCTATGGGGTTGAGATCTGGTGACTGTGGGGCCATTTTAATACAGTGAACTCATCGTCATGTTCAAGAAACCAGTTTGAAATGATTGGAGCTTTGTGACATGGTGCATTATCCTGCTGGAAGTAGCCATCAGAGGATGGTACATGGTGGCCATAAAGGGATGGACATGGTCAGAAACAATGCATTTAAACGATGCCCAATTGGTACTAAGGGGCCTAAAGTGTTCCAAGAAAACATCCCCCACATCATTACACCACCACTGCCAGCCTGCACAGTGGTAACAAGGCATGATGGATCCATGTAATCATTCCGTTTATGCCAAATTCTTACTCTACCATCTGAATCTCTCAACAGAAATCGAGACTCATCAGACCAGGCAACATTTTTCCAGTCTTCAACTGTCCAATTTTGGTGCGCTCTTGCAAATTGTAGCCTCTTTTTCCTATTTGTAGTGTAGATGAGTGGTACCCGGTGGGGTCTTCTGCTGTTGAAGCCCATCCGCCTCAAGGTTTTGCGTGTTGTGGCTTCACAAATTCTTCGCTGCATACCTCAGTTGTAACGAGTGGTTATCTCAGTCAAAGTTGCTCTTCTATCAGCTTGAATCAGTCAGCCCGTGACCTCTGACCTCTAGCATCAACAAGGCATTGTTGCCCACAGGACTGCTGCATACTGGATGTTTTTCCCTTTTCACACCATTCTTTGGAAACCCTAGAAATGGTTGTGCGTGAAAATCCCAGTAACTGAGCAGATTGTGAAATGGACCGGTCCGTCTGGCACCAACAACCAGGCCACACTCAAAATTGCTTAAATCACCTTTCTTTCCCACTCTGACATTCAGTTTGGAGTTCAGGAGATTGTCTTGACCAGGACCACACCTCTAAATGCATGGAAGCAACTGCCATGTGATTGGTTGATTAGATAATTGCATTAATAAGAAATTGAACAGATGTTCCTAATAATCCTTTAGGTGAGTGTATATCTACAGATCATGGTTAAGTTGTGATATAACTATGTGAGCAGCTTCAGCCTTCTTACCCGAAGCCTCCATAAAGGTTTTGTGCAGTCTGAAGGGGATCAGAGGCTCCTCGAGTTTCCTCAGGAAGTCTTTCAGCAGGCCACACAGCACGTGAACATCATGGACCTTATTGAGCATGAGCGGAGTTTTCCTCTGGATGAATCGTTCTCTGAGCTCCTTCACTAGACGCTCTCCTCCAGGAACTCTGTACAGTCCTCTCTACACACAGACCATCAGCAAGCTCAGATGAACCAGAGGGAACAATGCATATGTGAAAACTGACAGTGGACAAGTTCACCTCTTCCAGGCCTCTCCTCTCGATCTCAGTCACACAGTCCACGATCAGAAGAGGAACTCTGGGGTTGATGACAGGGGCAAAATCCTCCAACGAATTCTGAAGATGACAAAAAAAAGCCACAATACGTTGTGCATTTCCGTGAATGCTTTAATCTCCTTTTTTAGAGCTGCATTTCTTGAACTCGTTTTTTTGTGTAATTGGAGTAAATAAAATTGTTAGAGGCTGATTGAGGTAGTTGCACCAAAAAGTTCTTGTTTGTGAACCGATATGACGAAAAGTGGATTCCTTCAAATGGAAGCTAAGCGTTCATATAGTAAAATGCAGATAATACAAATGATTTTACATAATGCCACTGCAATTTAAGTAAATAAAATGTTTATATAAAACACATCAGAAATTATCTGATAAAATCTTATGCCAGTTAAAGAGTTAAAAATAACATATGAATACATGCCAATAGTTGTAAATAGCATATATAAATAGATATGAAGTGAGGAGGCATATTTTATGAGTTTGTGAGATCAAAGAATCAAGAGCTTATCCGTGGCATTACTTAGGAGAAGTGAAGGAGTACAAGGCAAGAGGAGCTCAGTGTACATTCCCCCCCTCCTCCTGTCACTGGGGATTTACTCACTCACCTCCGCTCCAACAATCTCAAAGTCTTTGGTTATGGAGCATATTAAATTAATCAGAGGTACCTGCTGAGCTGAACTTCCTGTCAGGGTTGTGGCTGAGCAGCGGTCACTCAACTTCAGTTTGCACTCTGGATGAGCGATAGCGCGGCAGATCCTGCACTTTACCGCCATCTTTCCAAAGCGTAGTCTTTTCCCACAGGGCAGGCACACCTCAGGCCGGATCACCTGTAGAGAGAAACATGAAGGTCAACCCTCTCACCAGCGGTCACATCAGCCATCAACTTTAGAAATAAATCACATTTTTCTTCCCACGCATCTGCTCTTCCGTTTATACTCTTCAATGGTCACTTTGCCAGAAAACTGGTATATGCTACAAAGAAGACTTTCATGTCACAAATACTAATAAGCAGACATTCTGGATTCATATTCACATTTGACTTAAATTTTAAATCCATGGAAACTTTAGGTATAAAACTGTGGGCCGCTGTTGGCTATGATCCATTTTTTATTTAAATTAAATGTCTAACTGATACTAGAATGATTAATGAAGGGTCACAGATGAACTAGTGTGTGTGTGTGTGTGCATACAGTTTTAGAAAGGAAAACATGGGCTGTGGTTTTCTCCTCTCTGCAGGTGGACAATGCTCTGACGGCACAAATCTCCATCTTTGCTTCAGCTTCAGGTTCCAGCGTGGTCTCATCACAGGGAAACCAGACGGAGGTTTGCTCTGACAAACACGTTACGATACCAAATCAGTCAAAGGTTTTGTGAAACCAACTCAGTTACTAACCAGACTTCAATGAGTAGCTCGGATTGGAGCAAATATTTACACATTAAATAGATACAATAATTCAGAAAATACAGTTACAGTATGCAAGACAGCACAGGCTCTGAATATAGTGAAGGATATTTTGGGAGGATGAAAGTCTACTGCAGCATAAAAATAAACTGTATTTGTATCAAAAAGTACCAATTTAGTTACTAAATCAACAAAACAAAAAAAGTAGTGCCATTATTTGGACTGCTATTGCAGCGTCTGATGCCAACTAATTAGTGCACAAACTATAAAAAATGGTATGCGTGATACCAAGTCAGCGTGGTTAAAGCAGCATTTAGCAACCGGAAATCAAACCGAAGAAAACACCACAAGCCACACCAAATGGAAGTCCTCCCAGTCATTTACTGATCTACTCCTCAATGACAGAGCACAAAGACCAATCAGAGGGCTACAGTCACCTCCTCCGGCCGAGCTGGCACACTCCGCGGAATAGACCAGGTTCTCAGGGGTCTCTTGTGGGATTTCCGTCCTCATGGCGATGTCATCACCAGTCTTGGGAGTCTTTAGCAGCTCCTTCATCAACGTGTTGACCTCCTGAGTTACAAAGTGAGCTTTAGTCTTCCACTTGACAAAAAGTAAAGAGACATTACAAAAGAGGACCCAATTCCCTGCTAAAAGGGTGTGGAGTAAAAAAGAAATTCTTTCAACACATCCTCACATCAGTCCAGTGAGCAATCACATCTAGGAAAAACAATGTGGGTTATTTTCTGGACCAGTGCAGGATTCTGGCAGGTCTTTTGGAGGAGTTTGCTCATCCAGCTTAAGGTCTTTGACCATGTCCCAAAGGGATTCCTGTGGAAATACAGGGTACCGTAGTTGTGCCTACAAGCCATTAAGTCAAGATACGAGTTTGCTCTGAAGACTCTTCAATAAGTCCAACACATTTCTGCTATTGGTCTTCCAGAATACGAACAAGGACCCCCTCACCCCCGCAGTGGCGGCAGACTACGCTGGAGAGATTGTACATCTGGTCTGGTTCCCGCAAGAGTCATTTAAGATATCTGGAAAGGCCCCTTCCCCAGATAAAGGGAAGCCAATGAAAGGATGGAAGCTGACACAAGAACACTGGCTCATTCTACAAGCATGAGTATAAAGACAATGGTTTTCTTTAGTGGTCTCTTTTATGTCTTGCATTTACATTAGTCTCTTAGAGTAAATAAGAAGTCAAAGGATCAGAGTACCTCCTCAAACACGTTTTTATAAGAACTTCACCTCTATAGGTTTCATCTCCAGCAGCTCTGCAGAAACATTTCCACTTTTTCCTCTCTTCCCCAATGGAGCGTTGACAGTCAGTCCCATGGAGGAGCGCTGCAGAGAACCAATGGAACGTCAGAACCGAGGACTGCTCAGAGAACGTCTGTGGAACACTTACCCTCCTCTCTCTGGCTCGGGATCTCAGGGGTTTGATAGTAGTTGTGTCCACATCCTGATAAACATGAACTGATATCACATCAGGCTGCTTGTGAATGCAAAACACTTTTGAATATTTGTTTTACGGTAACAATTTTCTATAACTTTATAAATAATCAAGTCTCAGGGCGTTTGATCCACTATTAATGTAAAACCATGAAGGAATTCATACCTGAAGTTAATGTAGTGCATTTTACCTTGACATAAATATATAATGTCTAAATAAAATGAAGTGTTTCCTGATTGATTGTAATATAAACAAGGGTAAATTAAAACAGGTGGGTGGAAAATAGAAATTTAAACTAAAAAACGTGCTAGGATTTTGCAAGGATACTGTAATAATGATCATTTTTGATTGATTGTACCACGTCATCATCAGTCCTGTCGTAGCTGATGTCCGAGTGGGATAGGAAAGATGACTCGTCAATCACACACAACCTGAATGAAAAAAAAATAGAAACCTACATTAAATACCGCTACTGAACTCCACAATACTCTGAATTAGCTTTTTCAAAAACATCTTTGAAACATTTTCCATATTGAACGAGCACCAGGACCAAAGACCTTTTGAAATTAATTCCCTGAAACTCTGGATGAGTCATTTTCGTACTTGTCGCAGGTTGAAAGTCTTATTTCTTCAATTAATTGGGGTGGAAACAGACTACATCTGATGTTCTTTTCAAACAACCACTGAGGAGCTACTTGGAGAAGGTTTAGGTGTCCACTGTCACTCGGTCAAAACTTCCTTCTTAAGCTTTCACACACAAAGATCTTGATTTTATTAAATGTAAGAAAGCATTCATGTTTGTCCACATTGTCATGGTGGAATCAAGCATGACTCCAGAAGAGGAACATCTCCTCTTTTATCATATCCAGACAGTAGAGGCCATCATAATGAAGTCCATCTTTCCCAGCAAATGACTACGAAGAATTCAAACACAGGACCTGCACACAAGCAGCTAAACTCATTCAAATTTGGTCTTGAACCGCGGAGATAATTACCAGGAATGCGTCAACGGTAGAGGAACGTAAGGATCTAACGGTGGAGGTCAGAGCAGGTGAGATATTAGAATCAAGAGTGACGAGAACCCAAAAGCAAGAAGAGCAGCTGGAAAGGAACCTTAATGTGTCTAATCCAGACTAAGAAGAGTGGCCGAGGAGGAGGAAGAACACAATTGGTGGGACACGTCTACAAACTGAGAGCGTTTCTCTACCGCTTGCTGCGTCGGTGCAGAGTCACATTTCCTCCTTTGTGTTCGAACGTGGCCCAAAGAGATTTCTGCTCGGCGTTCAGACAGGCACTGGATCTGCTGTCGTGGACCAGGATGTCACACATTAGCTGCATCTGCCTCTGCTGCAAATTAGACAGGAGAAGCAGAGAGAAAGGTGCTGTCAGCGCCCTCAGAGGGCGGCGTACTCCATTAAAAAGATTTTGACCGGGGGAAAGACATCCTGATGTTGTTGTATTAATTTATGTATATGAATCTAAAGAGTTGGTACTCCATGGGAGGTGTCACTAACATGTGTGACATTGTGATGGGACTCACCAGGTAGTGATAGTCCCCTTCCATTTTGTAGCGTTTCCTCATCTCCACGTCCAGCTGGTTTCGAGCGTGTTTCAGTTTGACTTCCAGAGCAGCTTTGGTGACGTCCGACTTCACCAGCAGCTCTTTGTATTTCTTCAGTTCCGTTTCTGCATAAAGCCATCGCTTCCTCACAGCCTCCAGGTTCTTCACCACTTGTATGAACTCTGAAAGAAGTTGGGAAAAACCTCAATCATTAAAGTCATTAAAGTGCAGAAGGGTTGTAATGAAGAGAAACGAGGGTAACATCTGGAGAGTGAGGGGCTGGAACGTTGAATGGACACATCACTACCACCCCTTCACAAACTGAGCTACCACACACGGCGGCGCTTCCCCACCAGCAGCTAATGTTCACACACCGAAGTCAGCTATGGGAGAATGTTGGGGGGGGACACTTGAGCCAGAAACTTTTGCCCCCACGTTGTACCTTCAGAATCTCCACAGTGACTAATCCCATGAAGAGGCCTTATGGCAGAAGTAAGAAAACAAGACGTCTCAGAGGCCTAAAAGACCTCTTTGTTTATTGTGCACCAAGATCAAAAGTTCACTGTTGATCTATAAACTGTTCCTGGATTAGGGATGATGTCTCACCTCGCTCAGTGTTCATGTTGGTTTCCTCCACGGTGATCCTCTGAAGACAAAGAGCCAACACCTCCTCTACCATGTGCCGAGAGTCCTCCATCACTCTCACCTCTGACTCCTCCCCACGCATCCACCTGAAACAGGTTGCAACACCTGGCTGGTATTCCGTTGTGTCCAAAGTTCCTCACAATGAATATTTATTTAAAAAATGCCATTAATTAAATAATTACTTAGATTATATATATATGCCATTTCATGCCAATATATAATGAAATGGCATATATATAATCTAAGTAATTAAGTTATTTGGGCTTTGAACTGTTTAAGGTTATATGAAAAGTACCCAGGTGGAACTTTGAAGGTGACGTCACGCCACGCGCGCTGCCTTGATATACAAGGCTTTGAGTGAAAAAATAGTAAAAATAAAGAACGAAAATAAACTCTTCATGAATGTCATTCAAACCAAAACTGACATGTGTAAATATGCCCAGGGTCATTGATCACACGGGCACTTTATAGCGTCCAACATCAGACTTATTGACGTCAATCAGGAATCTTAATTAATAATCAATGCACGTGCGGCTCTCGGCAGGAATCCAGCGTTTCGAGAGAAAAAGTGTCACACACACGTGTGACAGGCGCACAGCTGAGATGATCAGTGCATTCATCGATTCATCGACCAACAAACGGAGGAATCAAGAGTTTAAACTCACGCAACGCCGGTCGCAGCTCATCAGCTGCACCACCGACGGAACCCGCGTCCGCGACTACGTGACGTCACCTGCTCCTCCTGTTGGTGATGATGTCATCGGTGCAGCTGTCTCAGCTGTGGCTTTTTACAATACATAACTTAAGGAATATCAATAAAAAATCAATTCATTTTATTTTGCCTCAGAGGGCTTTACAGTCTGTAGACATGCAACATCCTCTGCCATGAAACCCTCACATCGGCACAGGAACAACTCCACAAAATATGTATATATAGGAATATAATATAATATATAGGAAGAGCAAAGACCTTAGGAAAGTGTAATGTTGGCTTATGATGACAGTAATATGAATCATATTTAAAATAATGATGATGATGATGATGATGGCAGCAGCAGATGTCAGGAGGGCCACGGCAGGAGTCAAGACCAGGATCCAGGCGGAACTATGATCTACGGGAGAACACAAACAACTCCCGGAAAGAAGCTGAATTAGTGATGTGCATTAATAAAACGTGGATTATTGTAGAAGGAGAGAGTGAGAGAGGGGCTCGATGTGTCCTAAGAAGTCCTCCAGCAGTCAAGGCCTATAGCAGCTTAACTAAGGGCTGGTCCAGGCTACCCTGAGCCAGCCCTAGTGTTGTTGACTTAAATATCTCAACAACTATTAAATGGATTATAATGAAATGTAGGTATTTTATAGTTCTCTGAATGAAGTGTATTTCCTCTTGTGATTGTCAGATTTTCATCAAGCGGCATCAATGCATTAATATTTTGTCATAACAAACAAACCAGAACAACTGCTTTCAAGAGAGGTTCACGTCGATCAAATAAGCCATCTTAAAATAGATGTCAGGCTATCTCAGTTTTTCAAAGGCTGATCTGATTTCAAATTATTTTGTCAATTCAAAGCAGACATCAGGATGATTGCACGTGGGGGTGTCCTAATTCAGCGATTCTCCTTTGTTTGTTCTCTTAATTTTTTTCCTGTGCCAATGTGAGGGTTTTGGGACAAAGCATGTTGCATGTGTAGACTGTAAAGCCCTCCGATATTAATTTGGGCTACACATAACCCAATTCATTGAAAGGAATGTAATTAAATTGAATATTCTTGGCAAAAACTAACACTGTCACTGCAAGTCACGTACAAGTGACGGATCCTTGATGACATTCCTCTGTGTTTACCGATACATAGTTAGTCTACATTAAGCCTGCAAAACATCAGTGATGTAAAAAAACAACATCTTACTCTGCAGGATTTCAATTCACAGTTTATTCATGCACATATCACTTAAAGCAGTTCTATTTTCTTCACAGGAACAATAACAACGTCAAAAACCACAACAAATATACATCTCCTTGATTTACACATTGCCATGTTGCCTCAAGTTTTTAAGTGAGGACAACAGTTCAGTAGGCAAGTATAAAGCTGTCAGGGTTGGAGCAGTCTTCACTATAGAGTTGGATAAGCACGCCATGTTGGATCCAATATATAACTACAGCAACAACTCGGCTGACGTGTTTCTAAACACTACAGTCACTGATGCAAACACTGTCAAGATAGAAAAACTTTACAAAAATACAAAAAGATCATGGTATCAAATAAAGGCTTTACAATTCAAAATTACATAGGTTATACAGTAAAAAGAGGTTTTCTGCAGATGTGACATCCCAGGATGCCCTTTACAGAAATAAGAAAGAAAGTGCATGCATTGGTAAACCGAACAGAGGGATGGTAAGATTCAAGCAAAGGTTGAGTTTAAAAATTAGAATATTTGCGCCATGCTTTAGACTTTAGTACGCCAATGGTGTTAATCTTTGAATTCGATTTTGTTATGTTTTTTTCAGATATTTCTGGGTGAGTTGTTTAGTTTCCATCCTGTAGGGGGCGTGGTATACAAAAGATCTCTCCTTTCAGGCTACCACTGGATATATTAGCAAAACGTATCAGGCAGTCACAACTGTCAGTCTATGTTTTACATTGGTCTGAAAGGCCCAAAGTGTTCGTTTAAACGTTTACAAACGGTCGATTACTTTATTAATAGGGAAAATGAACTTATTTAGTCAAGTCAAAGTTAGACAGAAAGTCTTCTAAACCAACTCTGTGGTCAAGCTCAGTGAGTCCAGAATAAAACGGACCAGGTATCATTAAAATGTAAAAGAATTGAAAATGTTTCTACATATGGCCGGCTGTGAATAATGAAAACACCAGTTATAACAAAAAATACGGTACTGGAAGTACATATATACACGTGTTGCCTTCTGATGTCTGATGAAGAAGTGATATAATCACATCTAATGAAGAAAGAACACTATTCTGGGTTTATACTACTACTACCAGACGGGCCTTCATCAGACGGGATACAAAGAAAACCTAATTATGTGACGATTTTTAGGACAGATGAGATTTAATCATGTGAAATACACATAACAGTCACGGTTAACAGACTTCAAATAACCAGTAACATTGAGTACCAGTAACCCTAACCGTCTAGTACCAGTTTTATGGAAAATATAACACATTGTTTTGTTGTTTGGTCAAGGTCTAGTCAATGTGGTATTATTTTAGGATTTAGTATTGCTAGTCAACTGTTACAGTTTAATGGATACCAGCAGGTTGGTTGAGGAATACCTACTGATGGTATAGGGTGTTGTACTGGTTGTAAAGTTATTGGAGGGCTTAGCACTGCTGTTACAAGAACTGTACAGGTTGGGCTGTATCAAGTAGTGAAGGTGAAACTACAGTGCTTTGTTGGACAAACTCAACGTGCCAGCTTCTTTCTACTCTTTTAAGATAAGGATGTAATGTTGGATCGACCACCAGGCGGCGCCACGATCTTCTGAGCAGAGCGACGAGGTATGTGGTCATCAACCTGGTTTCCTGCACAGACAAAGATGTTGTTCTAAATCCCTGGTCTACTGCGAAGGCTGTGTCCTACAAGGATGCAGCCTAGACAACCGAGACACAGCTACAGCTGGTGATATGTTACAGAATCAATTGTCAGAAATGTTTGTTATAGTTAGAAAGAAAATGGTTTGTGTTAAAAATGATGATGCAACACCGAAGAGGAAACGTTAGCTCGTTTCAATAAATACATTCCTTAGAGGACAATCTGAAAAAAGTTACGTAAAAAGTTTAATATGAATGTTTTCATTAGGTTTGATGCGGTTTCCTGGGCAAAAACTTCATCCTCCCCCTTGTTATGGTCTGGCCAGAGGAGTCGCCCCCTGCTGGTCACTACACAGAAGTAGAGTCATTTCCTCATAGACGTCTATGGGAGCAGAGGAGTCGCCCCCTGCTGGTCACTACACAGAAGTAGAGTCATTTCCTCATAGACGTCTATGGGAGCAGAGGAGTCGCCCCCTGCTGGTCACTACACAGAAGTAGTCATTTCCTCATAGACGCCTATGGGAGCAGAGGAGCCGCCCCCTGCTGGTCACTACACAGAAGTAGAGTCATTTCCTCATAGACGTCTATGGGAGCAGAGGAGTCGCCCCCTGCTGGTCACTACACAGAAGTAGAGTCATTTCCTCATAGACGTCTATGGGAGCAGAGGAGTCGCCCCCTGCTGGTCACTACACAGAGGTAGAGTCATTTCCTCATAGACGTCTATGGGAGCAGAGGAGTCGCCCCCTGCTGGTCACTACACAGAAGTAGAGTCATTTCCTCATAGACGTCTATGGGAGCAGAGGAGTCGCCCCCTGCTGGTCACTACACAGAAGTAGAGTCATTTCCTCAATAGAGAAAGGGCTGGGTTTCCCTTTTTAACTGTTATAAAACTCTCTTTTCCATTTTGAAACTGCAGCACTCAGCTGTAAAATATATGTGTAGTAAGCTGTTTAACCTGAATACTACTCAATCCACTATATTTCAGATGGTGGAAACCTATGAGAATAGTAGAGATACATGTGCTCTTCCAGCAATCACTACCTGCCAGGGTGAATCCTGATTGGTGGAGGTTTCGGAGGCTGGCCTGGGTTTTCGGACAAGTGGGCCCCCTGGTGGTCGGAGTGGGTGGGACCAATTTGGTCACGCTGATGACATCATGAACCGGACCATCATAGTTTCCACGGGGGACCCCGCGAGCCTCAGCCATCTGAAACAAAGACTCAACTTTTGAGAAAAACTGATTCCTAATGGACTGATCTGTCAGTTATTAAATTTAGTCCATCAGAAATTAACTAGTTTAAGGAATTAACAGACTTCACTAGTTTTCTTTTTGGCCTCTACCTCTACACATGTTAATCTGAAAGTTAACCAACCTATTTATATGCCAAAGACTGTGATCCTGTATCAGAAAGTGAGCCACTTTCACGTACAAGTTGGTTGGTTGCCATGCTATAAGCAATGATTATCTGTCAGGGAGCTTAACCAGTAAACTAGGTAGACACCTAGATGGATAGTTAACTTTCTAACTGGTTAACCTCTGACAGAGTTCAGATAGCAAACTGGTTATCAAAAGTAGGCAAGTTAGTTCACCACCAGAAATGTAGGTACCTTGCTGCGGGCTCTAATCCTCTTATAGACCGTGTCTGGGAAAGCCTTTCTGGGAATGAACCGCCCTGAACCTTTGGTCACGTTGAGTTTTCCGTCTTCAAGAACAACTCGACCGCCGCTGATCACCACCGACGCCACGCCTCGAAACTCCAAACCCTCCAGGATGTTCACCTCCACCATCTGCACACAAAACGGCATAGCATTAAGGATGACAGACAGTTTAAGACGTACGACTAGGAATTTTGATACTTTGTGATGAAGGTTGAAAGGTTGTTACCAGATTGTGAGTCTTCGCAGAAACAGTAAGTGTCTCCTTTGGATTCCAAATTACAATGTCAGCGTCCGATCCTACTGCAATCCTTCCTGGATGGATACACCACTCTTATGTGTTACAGATGTCTGAATACTCTTTTAAATACGTACACTTTGAAGCTTATTTTTATATTAATGTTATAGTTTACTCCATCTCATCCTAAGAAAAATAACAATAGCTCAACAAATCCTGTTTTCGACTGGTGTGTAAGTAAATGTTGTGCAACAAAAGTGTTTAATTTACTCCAGTGCAACATCATCGGACTTATTGAATACCTTTGCGTGGGTAAATATTGAAGAGTTTAGCAGCGTTGGTGCTTGTTACTGCAACAAACCCGTTTTCATCCATCTTTCCTGTGGACTGCAGAGAAAAAAAAAATAACCAAAGAGTCACATTCTTGTTCCAATACCTATATAAACATTATAGTAGTTTAGAATTTACATTCATACAGTCAAGTATAATACAACAACCTCTATCCTTAGAGCCTTCATTCAGATATGAAAACGGGATATTTTATGGAATATGTCTAAATGTTCATGCTTGACTCAATCTTACAACAGCTCGATCCCACACCACAGACATCCTCTCCTCAATTCCATTGGTTCCCTCTGGGATCAGAGTGAAGTCATCTTTACCAACTGCTTTCTGAGCTGTGGAGAAGCTGGCATGAGCGCTAGACGTCACCTGGAGGTCTCCACTGGATGAGAAAAAAAAACACACAGTCATGTTTACCAAAGTCTGGTGAAAATGAGGTTATGGCTATGTTAATCCTAACCATGACGACAGAGAAGAGCAGACCATGCTGTAAGACAGTTAGGGTCATACTAACCATGCTAAAGGAGAGGTACAGCTGTACTAACCATGCTAACAGGGATGTCAGATACTGTGGAGTTGAAGGATCTCGGTTGAGAGGTGGGCTCATGACAAATGCAGCAGCTTTAGGCCAGTCTTTTGACCAATAGTGAGAACCGTCAGTGGCCAGGCTTGCAGTGATTGGCTCCCCGTACACAACGATACCTGAAGACAAAAACATAAAGATATTTGACCCACAATCTGTTATAGTTTCAACAAACCCAACTTTATGTTGGTGAAGGTTTGGGGGCTCTGTGAACCTGAGGTCTGTGCTGGAACAGCATCATAGTAGTTACAGCACCTCATCAATAATAGAGAGATTTATTATATTTATAGTCCAATTATGGGGGGGGGGGGGGGGGTACTCCCGAATAAAAATAAAACAGGAAATCCAGCTTTCACTGACCGCTTTGGGCTGCTTAGAGTTAGTGTGAGGAGGACAAAAGAAAAAATCAAAGATCCAACTGGAGAGTAGTGAGGGATGTCATCTGGGGAAGCAGTTCTCTCATGTGAGCCACAGTTACTCCTGAAGCAATAAAAGGCCAAAAGTCTTCAGCTTCTGTGGTCACTAAAAGAAACCTCAAAGAGAACTATCAGAAATTCTCAAAGTGGTTCTGACGAATCATGACATCATTTAGTAAGAAGAAGGAATTCATTATTTTCTCTTCAGCAGAGGAAAAATGTTGACCATGACTGAAAATACGGTTCTGGGAACTTTGAGATGCCGATTGCTGAAGCTGTGGGAATTTTTGGACTGTCGTGGTTGACTGTTGTGGGTCAGAGCCGGTGCTCGTGGTGGAGCAGATCAGTAAAAGGGCCAAATCTAAACGGTTCTTCTATAGAACAGAGGAGATCTCACCTTTCTTCCTGGCTTTGGCGATGACCTCAGCAGCAGACTTGCTCATCACCTTGGTAACATACAGCGGACAGTTGGTCTGTTTGGCAATGGTGACAGCTCGATACACAGCTTCAGTCTCCACCTGGACCACAGCATGACAACACACAAATGAACACGTATCATCAGTAATACACACATCTTAGTGGCCCTCAGTTTGTATAATTTACTGGGAGTATTGCAGAAGTATATGCAAGTGTGCAGGCGTAATGGCAGGTGTGTTACAGGTTTGTGTACCTCCTCAGGGTGTGACAAAATGTGTCCTTCGGGTCCGGTGATGCCGAGAAAGAGAAGTTTCTTCTGTTCCTGAAAGAAACCAGTTTACATTTACTGTAAAGCATACTGTCCTCTAAGTTTGTTAATTTGTCTGTATTGTACGTTCCTTTATTCAGGTGTATTACCTCATCAATGATGTCACCATTCTCTGCATGGATCTGGGCAATGGCCCCAAGATCCCGGAGGACTCCAAACGCCTCATAGAGCTGACACCCAAAAACAGGAAGCAGATTCAGTCAAATGAAGAAATTGAAATAAACTAACCCTAACCAACTGAATCACCACTAGAGCAACAACTACAAAGATACAAGTAACAAAACAAACAATAAAAATTGTAGATGACCTGAGAATCGGAGCTCTGGTACTTGTCTTTGTAAGCCATAAAGAAGAGGAAGGAGTTCACACCTGAAACACAAATATTACAGGTAATACAAAGTTCTCACATATACTATTATATTAATGTATTAGCAATGTTATGTGGTGACAGTTCTTTAATTAAAATGCTGTGTCACAGTATTCCTCTAATGTATACACACAAAGATGGAAGTAATAGACTTTGAAAAGTCAAGAATTGGTTCTTCAGACCTTGATCTTTGATGAGTATCTCCAGCTCTTCACACAGTCCTTCATGCCAGCGAGTGATGTCCAGGTGTAGAGAGAAGTCGCAGCATGACTTCTCTTCTGCTGCCTCCCTCCACTGATCGAACGCTGTCAGTAAGCTCGCTCCCGGCTCCACCAGCACATGGTCCACTGTGAACACAATCATCAGACCTCGTACTTGTTTCATGTGCCTGAGGCGAGATTGTTACAATATTGATGGGTAATAGGTGATGGTCTAACTGATGGTGGTAGTTCCTCCCGAAAGTGCAGCTCTGGTTCCCTGGTAGAAGTCGTCTGTGGGGTTCATGCCTCTCTGTGGGGCGTGAAGGTTGGTGTTGGCATCGACTCCTCCGGGGATCACCAGCTGACCGTATGCATCCACAGTCTTCACGCAGGATGGGATGATCAGGTTCTCCCCGATCTGTCTGATCAAGACCAATAAAAGAAAGTGTGAGGATGTAGACAGGAGGAGGGGCCTGGAGGTCTACCAACAAATCACCTGGAGGTCTACCAACAAATCACCTGGAGGTCTACCAACAAATCACCTGGAGATCTAACCACTGATCACCTGGATATTGGCCGACAAAACCACTGCGGGGTCTCGCCACGATATCACCTGGAGGTCTATCCACAAATTACCAGTGGGACAATAATCAAAAATAATCTGTATAACATATATATTTACTTGATGGTCCCATCCTCTACGTAGACGTCAGCGTAGAATGACTGGTCGTCATTGACTATCTTTCCTCCTTTGATTATCAGACGGTCACCCTGGAAACATGCAGAAGGAATTATGGGTAACACAAGCTGATATGAACACAGCAGATAGTAAAACACCAAGTCAAAGATATCTCCTGAACACGTTCCTGTTGCTTGATTATTTGAGAGTCATCATTTCATATATATGAAATATTATATATACAGATATATATACATATATATTACATTATATATATATATATATATATAGATATATAATGTAATATATATATATAGATATAGATAGATATAGATATAGATAGATAGATTATATATCTATATAATAAAATGTTGCCGCCTAATTGCATTGATAAAACTGTCAATGACATTAATATATATATATATCTATATATATATAGATATATATATATATGAGAACTATCACTTAAATAAACCACATAGAATCCGAGCCGGGTCCATCTCAGTCGGATCCCGGTCAGCCTCGGAATGGTTCTCACGGGTCGAGGACTGACAGGCGGAGCTGCAGCATCCTCGCTAACCCGGTTCCTCCCGTACTCCCGGTCGGCTCGGTTTGGCTCGGTTAGGTTTGGCTCGGGTTTGACCTACCGTGGTTCTGACGCTGCTCTTCTTGTTCTGGAACGCCATCCTAATCGATATGGGATCGGCTGATAGATTCGCTCTCACTTACACACACACACTATAGCCTGCTTTTGTTGCTGATGACGTCAGGTTCCCAGTACTACTCACCCGGATTCCGGTTCAGAGCTTCAAAATAAAGTTCCACAGACGCGCATGATCTTTATTTTAAGCTAAATAATCACGTGAAATACACTGATACACTAATTAGAAAGATACAATACATACACGGGTGGGGATTAATTCAAGTATAATTATGACAATGCAAATATGAAAATAATATATTATATAATAATATAATTATTATTATCAGAAAATACTAGTTATACTGCTTTAGGGCTTAGAGCAATACACAGTCCTGTTACATTATCATAAATAACAAAAAATAACTTTCACACACATTTCACAAATTGACTGGTGGTCTTAAGATGGTGTGGCCATCAGTGTAATTACAAAAATAAAATGTTGCCGCCTAATTGCATTGATAAAACTGTCAATGACATTATTAATAAAGGTTTGTATTTGAAGCACAAATATGTAATAAATACCTCAAATAATGTATCATGTATTCATTAATAACCTTAACAATAATTGTTAGTTCACTTTGTTGAATTTATTTCAGCTTTCACTATTCAAGTAACAAGTCAGACACATTTGAATAAATTGAGATTTGGCGAACCTCTCTCTTGTCGTAGTTCTCCCAGCCATGTCCGGAGGGAAACACCACTGTCAGGCCTCCTCCTCCAGGAGGACTATGCGGTTGGGGTCGAGCAGCTCGATGACGCTGCGTCTGAGGACTGAACGACTCAAAGTTTAGAGTTTTGTTCTCAAAAGCTCCTTCGACGCTACAGAACATCCCCCCAAACTTCATCCGAGGACGAGGAGAGTCGGAACCCAGCCGGGAGATGAGAGAGGAGCAGTCGTCCTCCTGAGAACACCTCCTCTCAGACATCATGGCGAGATCTGATCTGAGACAAGACAAGGAGAGGAAGAAGAGGAGTGGAGGAGGGGAGGACACCAAATAAAGGAGGAGGCCAGGGAGTAGGTTGAGGAGGAGAGAGCAACTGTGATCTTAAACTGAGAGGAAGTGAACAGAGGGAGGAGTCCTGATTAAGCTGTGTGAGGAAGAGAAGGAGGTTTAAATAGGATTCTCATGGGAGGTTGTTGTTTTAATCCATGTGGAATCTCAAGAACCCCCCCCCCCCCCCCCTTTTGTGGTCCAATTAGAAATAGCAGAAAATGTCATCATGGCAACACGTGAGACAGCAGTAGAGCAGGAGCTTCCACAGAGGACCATGGGAATACTTTATTAAGCTAAATCTGTAGGAGGCTGATTAATCAACAATGTTGATGTTACCAGTTATTGATCAAGTGAAGAGCATCCTCTTGTTCAAAAAGGGAAGTGACATCATCATGGGACATCAGAGCTTGTTTAACTGTTGGACTTTATAGACATGATGCTCACAGGTCAGTGCTCATTACTTCTTATCTCTGAAGCCTGAGCTGGATTCCCTGCCTGTCACATTTGCTTCATCTCATATCTCTCTATAACACACACACACACACACACACACAGAGTCACACACGCAATCAGTGGACCATAACAGTCTATGAATTCATGTTAACAAGAAGCGCTCTTGTTTTCATCTAAAGTCAGTACTTTACCCTAACCTAACCCACTACAACTAGACCGGACTCAAACCCTCAAAGTGACGAGTTATTTCAATCCGAAGGAAAAAATGTATGAAATAGGAACTATAAAAGTTTAATATAACAGATCATAAGAGATACCTTATCGTCCGTATTTAAATTGAACCACATCAGTTATAACCACCATCAGATGTAAACATCTCCCACATAACCCTCTGGGGAGGGACTTAAGACTTACGAAAGATGCAAAGTCAGTAACATTGGTTTATGATAACAGTAGTAGGGTGACCAGGGGGGGCTGGCCAATAGAGGGCATCAGGTCCTTGCCCGACCTGGAGCCCCCAAAAAGACAAGAATAAGGAAAAGATCAGATTAAATTATTAAAAATGTCGATATTTGTGTTTTTGACATATGAAATATACCCTGTAATATTGGGTAAAATATGATCTGTGGGAATATATGCTTTTTTTGCATGCCCCTGTCTGTCATACGCACGTCTTCATGCATGTTTTAGCTGCGCAAAAGGCAGGTCTAAGAAGCTGACTAAATTCAAAATAATTGAGCCAATTAACATCTTTGATTAGCCTAGAGCATCATTAGTTTTTCCCCAAGGGTTAGTGTATATAAATATATATCTATCTCTAACTTCAGTATAATACAATAATATTTAACTTTGATTGCAAGACAATATATAGTTCTGAATAAAAGTATTACAATCATATTAGTATAACCATCACACCCTATTTTTTGTTGAATGGGTACTGAACCACAAATTAGTATTGTGTTTTTAGTATTTACGGTTTTGCATTAAATCATTCTGGAATGTTTGCTGAAATTGATTGAATATCCCTAACAAGAACCACGATTATCCACCGGCCGCCACTGTAATAATAATGAAAGGAGCAGAAGATGTCAGTAGGACCGAGTCAGGAGACAGAGGGTCCAGATAGAAAACCTGTGAGACGAGAAAGCCCAAAATGAGGATGAAGCCAAAAAAAGTGATGTGTATTATTGACATGTGAATTGTTATGGACTGAAAGATCAAATCTTAAGGACAATTAGTTGAATACTGGTTTTAAAAAATACACAAAAATGAATAACAAAAATAACAAACAAACACAGTTTTGTGTTCAATCTCATTTTCATCATTTTAATCTGTCATCACTTCAAACTGTTTAAATGTTCAATGAATTCACAGGGGAGATAGAAAAATATCATCTGAAATTATAGAATAAAAGAGTTTTAAAAGAATCTTCATATATTGTATATAAACAGTATATATATATATATATATATATACATGTATATACTGTTCATATACTGTATATATATATAGTGCATATAAACAGTATATATAGTATATATAAATATATATGATTTATATATATATATATATTTATTCATAGATATACCTTATTTATATGTTGAAAGGGTGCTTTGAAAAACTGAGGTTATTTTTCAGCATCAGTTTGAACTCATAGTTAACAGTTGAAATATCACAACTTAATTAGTCTGGATGAAATCTAAACTCAGTGGGGCAATAACAGTGAACTTCAGCAGTCTTATGTAGTTTACTACTTTTTAAACCTGTTTCTTCATTTTGTTCCTTCAGATCAGAATATGGTTTCTTTAACGAATGTTCAGTTGTTGCAGCTCAAGCTGACATCCTGATAGTAACAACAATTGTCTTTGGTCCCGGGATGAATCAACGGGCTAAAAGGTTACACATTGTAACTGTGTCCAGGAATGAATTCGAAGGGATTCATAATATATGTTCACTCTTCATGTGGATGAAACAATTGGTAAGAATTCAAATTCAACTGAACCTTTATCCGGACAGAGAAGATCGATCAATTCCACAACAAATGCTATGTTGCATAATGTCTTTCTTCAGGCATTCAGTGTGTCCTCCCCAAGGTAACATAGTGACCATTTTACTGAACATCCACTGTCGCTCATCCCCTTCATCTCTGCCCCTGGATCTTCATTAAACCACAAAGGGGTTAGATGACTTTAACATACATAATCAACAACCATCACCGGTTTGGTGAGCTAACAGTGCATGAATCTTGTGTGAGCTAACGGTGTATGATGTCCAGTTGGGTGAGAAAACACTGTATAAAGTCCAGCACCGCTTTTGTCTAGTGGGCCTCGGGAGGCCAGAATGTGTGCTTGTCAGCTGCATATCAGGTGTTGAAACCAGAAGTTTTCAGAAAACAGTAGCTAACATGTTGCCGGTTGTGTTTTTGACTTTTCTAAAACATAACATCAATCTGTAGCCATGGAAACCACCCATATCTTAGTCTTTGAGGTGTGACTCAAAGTGCTCACTGTGCTCCAGAGTCAGCTGACAGCTGGTTCCCCTTCTGATTGGCTGACAGCAGCCAGCTGCAGGGCAGTGGGGCACTGAAAGCAATGTGCCTCTATCTGTAAGCTGCTAGTTTATACCCTGAATCCTTCTGGATCTTCAGAATTCTTTATCTGATCCAAACTGAATGGACCCTTCTGAGGTTTCAGCTTCTTGACTGGAGGCCTGCAAACACAGGCAGAAACATTCAAATGTTCAAGTTGATTTAATAATATGTGTATATTTATTTAAACATTGTCATTGGCAGTTGAAGAGCTCAAACACTGGAGTTTTTTATCCCTCAGACCTGGGATACATTCTGTATACTCGGGGTAAATCTTTGAGGGGTATTTTCTATATACCTAGTGAGTGAATGAATCATTAAGACCTGGGGTACCTTCTGTGTACCTGGATGTATGTAGTCGGTACACCTTCACTACTCTAAGTATACAATGTGTTTTATTTCAACCCTTCATGAACCATGCAAGGTGTCTTGCACAAATAAAAATCAATATGGATTAAAGTGCTGATCTTGTGGTAGGAGAATGACTTGCTCCCAGTCTGTATTCTTAAGTGTACCTTCAGTGGATCCTGTGTACCTGGAAACACCTTTGTATACCCTTTTATAGCTTCAGTACATACTGTGTACCTACGTTATACCTTGCTAACCCTTTTTCCAGCATCTAAATACAGAAAAGCACACATAAACCACCAAGCTGTTTGACTCACCAGCAACTGTTAAGACCAGAGGATGAAAGCCAAAGAGAAGAATAGAAACAGAAATAGAAACTGAAAGAAAAATATGTGGAGAGTCAGTAGGATTCAAGAAAGCATATTACATACTTCCTGCCAGCTTTTACATTGATCTTGTTTAATCAAGGCGATGGAATGATCTGTTGAAAGCTGTTTGTACATTAAGTTCTCAGAAAAGAGGGTTATTGTGTCTCTCTTATCCCGTACCTTCTCTTCCAGCTCCTTAATCTGTCGTTTCTGTGCTTCTATGAATTCCTCCAACTCCTTGTTCCTCTGTCAAACACAAAAATACATGGATGTGCTCTTTTGTTTGAAGGTGTGACAGTGGTTTAAGTTTCTGTGTTATGATTGACTTGCAATGTTGAAAAATACATAAACTTATCATACGTGGGGACAGGATACAAATGAACCCACATTTGAACCTTTACAATCTAATAAATCAACATATAAACTACTAAACCCACATAGTAAGGACCCTACATATAAAGCTTTACAAACTAATAAACCCACACATAAACGTTTACACACAAATTAACCAGAAAATTAAAAGACAAATGATCTCACAAATAAACCTTTACACACAATTGAACCCATAAATGTCACGGTGTGGGTTTGTGTCCTGTTTTATTTTGTGTCCCTGGTTTAGCTTCACTTCCTGCCCTGTCGTGCGTGTTTACACCTGTGTCCAATCACCTGCACCTTCCCAGTGTGTTTAAGCCCTGTGCGTCTCTTCCTGATCCCGTCCTGTCTGCAGTTTGCCCATTTGGAGATATTGTTATAATAAAGTAGTTTGTCTGTAAAACTCTGCATTTGAGCCTTGCTTCCGTCAACTCGTGACAATTTACGAATGTTTGTATGAACCTTTACAGACAAATTAACCAACAAATGGACCGTAATACACAATTTAACCCACATATGAATCGTTACTAACTAATAGAACATCAATCATTCTAAGCCTTAGCACGACAAAAGTATCAGGTTTTGATGAATGCTGGTTAAATCTAATGGTGCTTTTGTCTGATGGTGGTTGTCCATACAGTGTTGGCTTACTGATTTGAATCCTTGCTGTTCATCCGGTACACACATTTGGTGCAGTCTGGAGAGGGATCTTCCTCTGATGTTCTCACTGACTTTCTTTCCTTTCCTTTACTTTTTTTTAGGGGAGTTTTTTCTGTGGCGATGTGGGGGTTTTGGGACAAAGGATGTGGCATGGGTACAGACTGTAAAGCCCTCTGAGGCAAATGTATGTTTGTTTTGTACAAAATACTTTAGTATGTTGTTCCTACTGGATTCAAATGGTGCCTGTGAATACGTTCCGATTGCCCAGCTCGATTTTCACATGAAAGATACATGATTATCTTAAAGAATTGCTGTTCCATTCTTTCACTTGCAAATAGAGTTTTAACATAATGAGTGCAAAAGGATAGAACTAAAAATAAATAAAAAAGATTAACCTGAGCTTTAGTAGCCTCTAGTGGTGAAGATCTTCATTACATCCAATCCAACTGCATTATGTTGTTAAAATGTCAACCTTTCGTTTACACATCAACTTGTTATTTACACATTCACCTATTATTTAAACATAAAACTGTTACTTGTACTGAAACATGTACCTGTTGTATGAGCTGCAGGAGCTCCATTCTCTCTCGGAGAATCTGGGCGTCTCTCTCTCTCAGCTCACACATCACAGATCGTCTCCATTGATCCATTGCTCTCCTTAGCCCCTCCCTCTCTTCTTCCGTCAGTGTTTCAGAGAGTCCACCCTCCTCCACCTTCAAGCCCTCCATCCTGAACTCCTCTTGCTGCTGAAGAGCCTCAAACAACATGGCCTCCAGCTCCAGGATTCTCTGTCAATGTGTGTAATGATGGTAATTATGAAGTCGTACCCAATATTTAAAAGAATCTATTTGGTAAAATTACATTTTGCAGTGCAGGCCTTTTGACCCCTGCATTAGTCTGTCTTTAAATAACAGTGGGGAATTACTAGTACTAACTTTCTTTACAACACCACACACTTCAATGGCTGATGATCTGCTTGTTGTGTCACTTTTCTGTTGGTACTGACCTTATGCGCCTGATCCATTGACTGCTTCCTGTAGTCCAACTCTTCATCCAGGTAACCTTTCTGTTTACTGAACAGGTCCTGGTAAACACATAGAGGTCAAAGGTCACCTACAGGGTCATCAGCTGGGAATTGAATGAGCAACATTCTCTTTCCCTCCACTGGAAATGAATCCATGTGTTTTATGTATAGAGAATTAAAGAGATGAACATTCACCATGACGTAAGCTCCTCTTTTGATTCAGTGTAATCAATCACCAAAGGCCTTTAGCAGAGCTAATTTGTGTTTTTAAGAACACTGTTGCCATAAGGCTGACTCAAACGTTAACTGTCCCTGTTTAGATATATCTCTATGATCAGCATCTATCTAAGGAATACAATAATGTGTTTTTATTGGTTGATATACAACAAATTGTTGAACCCAATGGTTTGGTCAAGTCAACCCTTTTCACCTTCTCGCTTTCAATGTCCAACATCTTCTGCTGCAGAGCTGCCTTGGTCACTTCTATAGACTCCAACCACTGCCAGGGAGGAACACAGGGAGAGAGACAGGTAGATGGATGGAGAGAGATAGAGAGAGGTTGATGGGCAGGGAGAGAGACATTAAATAAGAAACAGACACCAAATGGGTAAATAAGACAAAAACAAACATCAATGCAATGATGTTACCTTTTCTGCTAGAGTTAGAACCGTTCTGGCCTGGATCACCACAACCTGCTCCTCATTGGACAGATTCTACATGAAGACAACGTGATGGAATAATCTCAACAACACACCAGCAACATTTAAATAATAGGAAGAAAACAAATAACCAATATGGGAATAACAAGGTGCAAAGCAACACATAGCGTTGTGACTCTGTATGGCTGTCCTGGCTTTCATTTTCAATTAATGACAGTGAAAACTATTTTTTGTAGTTTATTAAATTTCAAGAAAAGTATGTGTATGCCTCAACAAAATGAAGGGGGTGGAGAAGGAGACACAGGAAAGGCCCTTTACAGGACATAAAAAACTAATTTAAACTAACCATTTAAAAACATCCAAACATAAATGATGGAGATTTAAAACACATAAGAACATTGATTGAAACATAAAAGAATAATGGTCATTAAAAAGTACGTTAAAAAACTAAAAATATAATACAATTGCAGTGTAGTTTGAAGAGTACCAACATTCTGAGAGGCAGATATGGTCAATTTAAGGCCTAAGACGGGAAAGTCTTCAATCTGGGTTCAAAGTAGCTGAGGGACCTGCAGCTTTTTGAGACTAGGTTCCTGGATCTGAAAAGCTTAACGCCATTCCCCATGTTTAGTCTGGACTCTGGGAACAGAGTAGACCAGTTCCAGACTCATGAAGAGAACATTTGAACAGCAAATCAAAAAAATGAAAATAACAAAACTCAGATATGTGCTGCTTCCGATCAGAGAAATCTGATGTCCAAATTTGCTATTGAAAACACGTACATGTACAAATTAAATTCAACATACACTTACGGCGTTATCTCCCAGAATGTCCAGCTTCTTCATCAACTCACAGATAGCAATGTCCTGAGGGATATTAATAGACATAAATTGTATTTGGTTTGTATGTATGTTAAAAAGTGTGTTTAAAGAAATACTCATTTGTTTGCTAGGGCTTTTCTCAACTATCCACTTTGTGACTCCTTTTCTCTCTTGCTCCTCTGGCTTTTGGCCCCTCACTCCAATCACAGTGTTCTACTTTGAACGAGATATCAATTTCATGAACGCGTCTCAAGGGGAGAGAAGGCGATCTGGAGGAGGTGAGGAACACGGTTCTGTGTAAATAGAAGCGGGAGACCAGTGTGTTCACATCTTCTTTTCTTTTATATCTCATTTTCTTGATTAGAATTTTGATGTCTGTTTTGCGTACGCTTCCCCCCATAACATTTCTAAAAAGGTTTATAAAATAAGCACTCGGAAAGGTATTATTTACCTTGTATTCCTCTACTCCTCTGCTAATCATCATTGTACAGAATTGTGGCATAAAAAGAGGAGTCAAGGAAAGGAATCAAAGATGCACAAACTACTACATAACAAAGGTCCTCAGGTGTCGGGTTACTCACAGCGACTCCTTCTGCCTCACAGTAGATCTGCAGAGGACTGAGGCCTTCTGGGAAATGGAGTTGGTGGAAGTTAATGGCAGGTGAGCGTCGCTCCCTCTCCTGAACAGTAAACCACAGAAACAGTGTGAAAGGTGTCATATTTCATTCTTGACCTTTAACTTTTTTAATTTTGTTGACTTTTATTTTGTAGTTCTGTTTTATTCCCAGTGTTTGTGTTTGTTTTAAATCTACAGCGGTCATGACTGTTCCAACTTTTTTATTTAGGATGCTTCTAGGTTATTTCTATCTGTCTTTTTTTTTTACCTCGAGCTCTAAGATTCGAAACTCAAGCAGCTCGTTTTGATCTCTGATGTCCTGGATTTCATTCTTCAGCTGCAGCTCTTCACCTTCCATTTGCTTCACCTGCAATTATCATAAAAATATGGACATAACTCAAATATGAAAAGCAATGTCATACAATGCTGTACGTCACTGTAGCCAGACTCTTAGCTCTGTCGAGCTGTGTATTCCTTTGGACCTCAGTAGTGAACATTTGAAGGAAAATGGATGGTCCTCTGCGTTCAACCAGTGCCGACCCGTCATCGGATGTAGGAACCTTGGATGCAGTTGTAGAGACCAGCGGCTCCTCAGCTGAGATGTTCTTTTTAGCACAACACCTTTTCCTATCTTAAATACTTTTGATTTTAACTGTTCATTCCAAGATGTTCCGTCCGTCTGGTGTTTCTTCATTTTTTGAACATAACAGTATCCAGCAGCACCTTTAAGAGTCTTAGAGTGCTCTTCGAACAGGATACTCTCTATGAAGAAGACTTCAAGGACTGCCTTTTTTCATCTACGTAATATGTAGTTAATCAGGAACTTCCTGTCGTGAAGTGATGCAGAAAAACTAGTTCATGCGTTTGTAACTTCTAGACTGGATTACTGTAATTCTTTGTTATCAGGCTAACCCATGTATGTCTCTTAAGCCTCTCCAGCTGATTCAGAATGCTGCAGCACGTGTATTAACAAGAAGTAAGAAATGCAGATCATTTTACTCCTGAATTAACTTCTCTGCACAGCTAGAAAACGTTAAAACGTTCCTCTTTGATATCTTATAGTTAGGGCTGGCTCAGGTGAGCCTGGACCAGCCCTTAGTTAAGCTGCTCTAGGCTTAGACTGCTGGGGGACTTCTTAGGACACACCGAGCCCCTCCCTCACTCTCACTTTCTCACTCTCTCACTCTCACTCTCACTCTCTCACTCTCTCACTCTCACTCTCTCACTCTCTCCTTTTATAAATCAGCTTCTTTCCCAGAGTTTGTTGTTTCTTCTCACCTCGCAAGTGAGCGATCATGGTTCTATCTGGACCCTGTTCCTACCTCCTGCCCTGGCATGCCTGCTACTGCTATCAGCATCATTATTACTGTCATTATAAACCAACATTACCCTTTTCTAATGTCACAGTGGTCCTGCCGTCCACTTGGCTTTCTACTCCTTTGAATCGTCTCTATTCTAGGAACTGAATGTATTGTACATCCACATTGTTCATTCTGTACACAGGACATCCGTTGTAGTCTGTCCATCCCAGGAGAAGTATCCCTGCTCTGACCTTCTCCCGAAGGTTTTTTACGTTCCTGTGCGGGTTGAGGGTTGAGGGTTTGGAAATGAGGATGTCGCATGTGTACAGACTGTAAAGCCCTCTGAGGCAAATCTGTAATTTGTGATTTTGGGCTGTACATAATGAAATAAATTGAATTTAATTAATCTTTTAAATAAATAAATTGATGGTTTTATTAGATGAATTATTCTCATTCTTCTTATTTTTTTTCTTCTCACTCAATAGGGTTTCAGGGTCTTATCTGGACAGTGATGCTCTGATGAATGTAAACATGGTATCCTGTTACCATGGAGACAGAGTAAGCTGTGCTTTTTGCATTTCATTTTCTATTTATTCATTCATTGTATCTCCAATATCAGTGTCCCGATGGTTTGTGTACACATGGATCAGATGTGGTGAACAGACCTACAGATTTTTGTCTCACCTTCTCCACCAGCTGTTGATTCCTTTGATACAATGCCTGCTTCTCCTCCACCCACTTCACATCCTGAGAGACAGAAAGACGGACAGATTAATAGAGAAAGACAGACAAGCCGACTACATCATTAGTAAAATAACAAGAATGTTTTTCCAAAGCGACTTAGAATAAGTGTATTAAAAAAAGAGGGAACAGAACCACAACAACAAGAATCAAAGAAAGCGCAACATCTTCAAGAAAGCTAAACTACAAAGTGCAACAGTTGCAGTCACCAAACGTTGTGTATCGCATTTCAGTAGCCTACAGAAAATCCCTGTTCTTGTCTGTTACTATGCAACAGACAAGAACATTGGGAACTTCACGTTTCTTAGCCTAGCACCAGAAGTTGGTTGATGATTAGCAAGGAGATGTCAGTAATTATTGCCCATGATAAAACACAAACCAACAACTGCCCTTTTCCCTATATCACATATTAAAAGACTTGCTGTCTCAAAGTGTAGCAAAATCATTAGTTAATGCATTTGTTACTTCTAGACTAGCAGGCTCCTCTCATAAGTCTCTTAAGCCTCTCCAGTTGATTCCCAATGCTGCAGCACGTGTTGGAAGGAATATTACTCCTGTATTAGCTTCTCTTCACATATACATTTACATGTGAAGTATTGGCTTCTCTGCACTAACACTGGCTGAATAATAGATATTAACTTTTAACTACTGTCTAGTTTCAAGTTAGGAGTAGAGGTAGGGCTGTGCGGGGCCGGTATAAGATTTCCTTAAGATATGACTTTTTCATACTGGTGTCAAGCTCTAACAGCATTTTTCACACCTCAAGTGCTCAACGGTCCGAATTAGTGGTCTTACGTGTATTTAGATTAAGTCATTATTATATCTTTATAACAACAATGAATTACCCACAAAACACGCTCCTAACAGGGCAAACCAGCTTGTGACACATAAATAATTTGTTACACTAATAATTATACATTTATAAAATTACCCTGCCAAACTGCATGCTGGGTACACCTCGCTATGCTGGAGGAACGAGAGACCAGAGATGCACCAACACAACTTGTGCCCAAGAAGAGAGCTCTTTGCTGTTTTTGGTTTTGAAAAGTCCGACGTAAGGTAATGTTAGATCAGAAAATGATTTCTTGCAAAGTTAGTTTAGTACTAGCAGCTACATCAGCTAACAAGCTGACTCGCAGTCAGTTGCGTGCAAGTGAACAGCTATTCAGGTGGCCAGCAGTCCTTTTTGGGGTCAGTGAATGAATGTCTTTGAAAGAAAATACTGTTATAATAAAAAAAAACACTTTATGATGTACCAGGATATACCGTGAAAAATCCCAATACCGATATATGCATTTTTGTCCTACTGACCACCCTAGTTAGAGGTAATCGTATTAAAGATAGAACAAATGAGTTAAAAACATATGACCCATCCAAAATAAAAGATTCCTTAAAAAGGCATGCCAGTATTCAGTGCACCACTATTGAAAGGACAGGAGTATTGAGAAATGAAAAACTAGCATTCGGGTGTGTGTTTGTGTGTGTTACCAATCCTTGTTGTTTCAGAGCGGACTCCAGGTCAGCAACTTTGGTTTGATATTGACTGATATCAGTCAGCAACTGCTCTCTGGTCTGTAAGAGAGGAAAATGGAACCATGAAGCTGTGCCTTGTTTCATGTGAGGGAATAGAACCATCAACCTCCTAGTGCCTCCAGTTACCCTTATCTCCTTCTCGGCGTCATAGTTTACTCCGCTTGTCTCCGTCAGCAGAGCGTATGCTCGCTGCAGCGCTTGGTACTCCTGAGTCAGCTGACGGTAACGAAACTCCGCCTCACGGACACACACCTAAAACACACAAACCTGTCAGTTACAGAACCAGCAACAAAACCAGTGAGACAAGTAACAAAACCAGTTAAGCAAGTTGCAAAATCAGTTAGGTCGGTAACGGACTGGTCACAGAGTAGGAGGGACCAGTGACAAAACAGTGATCCACTAAAAAATAAGTTAGACCAGTAACAGAATCTGTCTAAACAGATCGTAGACGATGCAGCAGAAAAGAGTGTCCACGTCTGAGTTAATTCTCAAATACTTCGTCATAAACCAGTAACTGCTGAGTCAGTCTCCACTAAATCCAGTCTTTATTAACACCATCTTTTTAATAAAGACCAGTATTTATCAGGATCATTCTTTATCAGCGGAGGACAACAAAACAAGAGCGACCACCATGAAAAGAGGCATTATTTTATCCCAAATAATGAAAATATTTATATTTTACTATATTTATCCTTTAATATAATTACGATTTGGTAGTTATATCATATTCTGAATATTGTTTTATATATATATATTCATTGATATACTGAATTAGTTGAATAAGATGTCCTTAATCATGTTAAATTCTGGAATAAATGTTAAATATTTAACTGCAAAGTAATAATGCGTGTTAGCAGGGCGACCAGTGATTATTCCAACATAAAAAAGTGATTTCAACAGTATCTCCCTTGTCCCTTTCTTAGCCATTTTTGTACTTTGACGATATACAAGGGTGGCCACGTGGCTGTGTGTTTGTGTACCTCGTCAGGTTCTGTATCAGGAGTTTGGTCAGTATGAAACGACAAAGAGGATCCATCAGAGTCGGCACATGCTTCTTCATCATAGCCATAGAACGTCTCTATAACCTATGAGAAGAGAACAGCAGAACAAAATTAGGAGGAGATGAACAAGAGAACAGGGGAACCAAAGGAGAGGAGAAAAATAAGAACAAGAGAACACTGAACAGGAGAACTGACTAAGAGGTAAAAAGAACAGAAATAAAAGAGAACCAGAGGAATAAGAGAAGAGATGGAAAAGAGAGCAAGGGAACCAGAGAAGAGTAGAACGAAAGAAAAGATGAACAAGACAAGAGAATAACAACAGAACAACAAAAGACGAGATAAACAGAACAAGAGAAGAAATTAATAGGAGAACCAGACAAGAGGAGAACAACAGAAAAAGGAAAAAGAAGAAGAGGAGACAAGGAAAACGGGACAAAATGACGAGCAAAACGAGAACAGGAGAACAGGCGAAAAGGAGAACATGAGAAGAGGAGGAGAGGATAGCAGGAACATATGAAAACAGGAGAACAGAAGAATAGCAAAATGGAGAAGAGGAAACAAGCTGAAACCTTCAGGAGGTCCTCACCCTGCAAGCTTTGAAGGTTCTTTTCCTCCTCACTGATTCTTGACGTCTGTACCTCAGTAACATGTCTCTCTCCTAGAGGAATCAAACAGTATCATGCTGTATTCATTCACTCACTCATTGATCCTCTTTTTGTTCATTTATTGATCCTTTATTTTTGAGCCATTCATACATTCCACTTATATTATTTCATTTATTAATGCATTATTCATTGATCATCAAGAGTCGTGTTATTCTTATGGTTATGGAGCGGCTACATGTTGCTCAATATAAGACATATTGGACCTAGAGTGGAAGAAGTACTGACAGTAGTAGAATTGCTCAACAATACTTACTAATATTATTTACATAACCAGCAGTCTCCACAGTCTGAAAGAGATTTATTAAAAATGTAACTTCAGAAGAAGAAGAAGAAATCCTTCACTCATCTATGGCGCTGTCCGTGGTGCTAAAGCAGCAGAAGGATTTCTACTTTTTCTCCTTCCATCTAGAATTTATAACCTATAACCAGAAAATACTGCAGTGGAGGTTCAGTCAGAAAATACTATCTTTGTGTATACTCTATCAGTTTTTCTTTGTGGACAGTTTCCTTCAGCCAATCACACCACATTGCTGTGAATGCTCTCTGCTGCTGTCGGTAGGTTTTTAGCTCAAATCAGATGTGAGCTCAGGGAACATCTCAATCATGCTCCTCCTTCCCCACCAGTCACCAACCCCGAGTCATTAATGATGTGTTGTTGCAGCAGGATTTAAAGTAGTAGTAGTGGCAGTATTAACAGTAGTTGATGTCGTAGTAGTGGTAGTTTTAGTCATATAAGGTGTTGTAGTAGTAGTATAAGTACCTTTGACAAGTCATCGATGATATTCTGTTGCTCCAGAACTTGTAAACGTAGAAACTCCATCTCCCTCTCATCCTGACTGTAACCATGGTAACTGTTGGAGGGGCTCCTCACCAGGTCATTTAAAGAACTTGGTCTTCTCTGTGGACCAAAACAAAAGCTACTGTTACCACAGAAACTCTTGTCTTTTTACCAATCAATCAGTGTGTCACAAGCCATTTAGAGATCAGACTAATCTGGTCATAACTCAACTTGTGGTTTGAATCTGAAGCCGAGTGCATTACAGCGGTTGAGAAGTAGGTGCATGGCAGCCTTTCTGCTCTTTTTCTCTGGCTACAATCACATGGTTTCAGAGCTTCTTACGAACATAATATTAATATTTCCCTATATTTTATTGCGTGTTAGTAATACGCAGATGGGTAAAGAAAAAACACATACTGTAACATGTACGTAATATACCTAAAATTTAAATCTTACGCTAATTCTCAGTATGTACTTGCAATAAAAAACAGTATACACATACATAATCTTTCAGCTATTGGTAAAAGATGAATAAGTCTATTCTTTGGACCACTCAAAGCTCTTTATCACTCCATCACATCATAAAGGTTATTCACACCCATTCATTCAATGGAGCTACAGGAACTACCATAAAAATACTGTAGGTACAGACTTTTGGAGCAATTTGAGGTTAGTGTTTTGCCCAAGGACACAATTACAGTAATGGAGGAGAGGAGCCAGGGGTCAAACTATCTTTTGATCGAAGAATATATTATTACTGTTAAAAAAGGGCATTCATTTGATATAGCCCAAAAATCTGTAAAATACATATTTGCCCTGTAAAGGTGTGACCTTTGACCCATGAATCAGCAAAGGAAATATTTGCCAAAAGAAACCAATTAACCAGAAGGAACGAGGAAGAGACTCTCAGTGAGAAGCAGAGAAGGGTTGGTGAGAACTCCTTCTTTTCCACGACTGTGTTCATATTGTATTCATTGCTTTTTCTTTAGCCCATTTCATCTTTGTTGACTTTTTCCAGCTGGTTTTACATTTATGTTCTGTACATTAAGACGTGCAAACCCCTTGCCCCCAAAAATGTATTCTATGTTCCTCCATTCGGGGCCAATAGTGGTGATGCTGATTACCATGGTTACCATCTCCATGTTCTCCTGAGTGACAAAGCGGAGCTTGTTGTCGAGGCGGTGCAGTGTGAGAGCCAGATCCTCATTTTTCCTGCTCAGACGCTTGTTCTTGTCCAGAAGAGGAAGGAACTGACTCTCCGTCTCTCTGAGACGCTTCAGCTGTAGAGGAGAGATACAGCCAACACAGACATGACCCAAAGTACACATGAGATGGAAAACACAACGGAACAATAAGAAGGTGCAGTATGTCACACAGATGTAATCTTTTTGAGAACCCACTTCTACACTGTGAGGACATTGTGGCAGGTCTTTGATTCGGGCTGGACCTTTCAAGGACTGTTTGGGTCATGGGGAGGATGTGCTTTATGTCATCATGTTATGATTTACCATGAACAAGTGAAGAAAGAAGTCAGAGCGTTTGTTACCAGCTCGTTTCTCTCTTCTGATAGCAGAGCGTTTCGATCCTCCAACTTTCTGACCATGGCGCCGAGCTCAGCAATCTTTAACTGAAACCTGCGGGTGTCCCGTTCCTCCTGAGACTGTGCACACACACACACACACACACACACACACACACACACAGTTATCATATTTCAGGGTCCAGGTATGACGCTTGTAACTCATCTTCATGTCCTCATGTTCAGTTGAAGGGCAGCTTCGATTCATATAATCTTCATAAAAAAATCAATGGTACAATAAACTGTGGACGAGGGGACATAAGGAGAAATAATAACTACGCCTCCCAAGTTTACCAAAAAACATCACGGAGCTTCTGTCAGCTTGCAAGGTGGAGGAGGTAACAGCCAAGGGGAGGGCTGGTAGTATTGGTAGTAGTCATTTTAGTAGCATTAGTAGTAGTGGTAGTAGTAGTACTACTAGTAGTGATAGTAATAGTAGTGGTACTCGTATTAGTAGCTGTAGTGGTAATAGAAGTAGAGCTAGTAGTTCTAATTCTGATTTGGTAAAGTCTTAGATGATATGTTTGTCATAAAAGTATTTAGTCATCCAACTTCATAGTTTGTTTGTTGCCAAATTGTCGTAGTACTACTGCCCTTGGACCATTGGTTGGGTCTTTAATGAAGGTCATTAAATCACAATGCTCAATTGTCAACTTTCTAGAAAGTAAAGTATATATTACTGTTGTTGGTATTTCCCAGTGATTATCAAGCATATGTTACTGTTTATGATATCAGATAATTTAAAACATAATAATACAGAATGTTTTATTTGACAATGTTTTTAATTTGTACTCTTCACATGGTCATGTGACCTCTTCTGCATTAACAGACAATGAATACATGTTGTTCTGGGACAGGAGGAATCACCTTTCTCTACAGGGTGTGAGTGATAGATGGTTCAGTCCTGGAAATGGTCCTGGGGACTATGAAGAAGGTTGAGCTTGGCGCTTGTCTTCAAAGTTACATGCTTTGTTTAAACCTCGACATGAAGTGAATTTATTTCATGCACCAGGAGCGGAGCTTACGGTGTGCGAAGCAGTGTTAGGGGGGGGGTTAAGGACTTGACTGGGATGGTTGAGGCCAACCCTCTGTGCATCTCTCAGGGCTGCGATCTGCTGCTCAGCAGCCTGAGTCTGCAGCTGGAGGCGATGGGCGTGTCCAGCCTGCAGCCCCAGGGCCTTATCCAAAACACTGACCGCTCGGTCCTTTAACTTAATCTCATCCATCTGCACACAGGGAGTAGACAGGTGGATTGGAAAGACAGACATGTACATAGGTTATTGACACACAGGTAGATGGGTTTAGGCAGGTTAGGTTGGATGTGATTAGTTAGAGAGGTAAGGGCCGTGGGTCTACCCAACGTACATTATTTTATTTTCAATATAGAAAGACTAAATAAGCAATAGATTCCACTCATATAAACCAGAGATGATAAGAGCGCGCACAAAAAGAGCAGCAATGCAAAAAATGTCCAATAAGGACTGACAAGTCACAGATAATGATTTACTTTCTGCTTCAAAGGTTTCCTTTGAAGTAGGTGGATGATGATCAGATGTGGTACTGGTTACGATCCGTTTAGTTCCACTCTGGTATTTGACTGACCAACAACCTTCAGTCATAAAAGGTGACCCTGTATGGTTTGTACATGGGCTTCAGCGTGTATGTAGTTATTAAGGGCTGGGGGTTAAATATTAAAATCACTGACCATGAAGGGGATGTTGAAACTAACTTGTGTACACACACACACGTCCTGACTGTAAGCACTACTTGCAACTCGTGTGTGTACAGAGTCATGTTTGAGACGCGTACCAGTCGGCGGATCTCCCTCTCACAGTCTCTCTTGATCCTGTTCAGCTCCTCCTGGTGTTGATGATGAGCTGATCGCAGTTCGGCTGCTCGGGCCTGGCAGGCCTGCTGAGCCAATGTCAGAGCCTCCTCAGCATTCCTCTTTGCTCCTCTTTGCTCCTGCATCTCCTGCTGGAGGCGGCAACGCTCTGCCTCCCAGCTTCTCCTTGCCTCCTCCACCTCTGCGAGTAGGGCGCTTTTCACCTGGAGAAAGACAGGACGTTTATTCTTGAATAATCCTGGAATATTTGTTTAATTATTCATCTCTCTGGAAGGGAGGAGTAACTATAGCGTCTCCTACACCTGGAAAAGACATGAGAAGGAGCTATATTACATTTGTCACTGAAAGAAGAGTTAAATCCAACTCTATTGAATGACAAACAAGTAGCCACATTCTCCCCAGATATGGTAGGAGATATTCAGACAGACAGGTGTGGATCAGGTGCATCACCTTGTCTGTGGATCCGTCCCTCAGCATCAGCACCAATCCGTTGAGACGCTGAATTTCTCCGTCTTTGATCTTAATGACTCTCATCAGCTCCATCTCGTGTTGCCGTAGCAGCGTCTCTCTAGTCAGAGCGAGCTCTTTCTGCTTCTCCTCATGGAGTTTGGTCTTCAGCTCGGTCACAGTGACTGTCGCCCGGTGATGCTCTGCTTTCAGCTCCTGACTCTTCTCTCTCTCCAAGCGGCTAACCTAGGAGTAGTTTTCCATCAGCCGTAGTTAATAGCATCCTAATGCTACTCTTGGTTTGTAGATCTTACCTTGTTCTTCTCATATTGGAGTTCGATCTGGATTTCCGTCAATTTGGTTCTAAGCTCCTCATTAGCTGCTTGAAGAGTTGCCATGGCATCGGGTCGCTCTCCTTTCCCCCTACCCCCTGCCCCTCTCTTTGACATTACCACCACCAGCAAGCTGCGTTCCCCAAAGATCTGTCCGTCAATCTGAAGTTTGACTACATCTAGACCTTTTGACAAATACAAAAACACAACCTTGACAAAGTGCAATTTGATTGGTTGAGTCTTTTGCAGATTACACCAAAATTAGTGAAATTGTGTGTGAATATACAAAAAATACAAGTAACTATAAACAGTAGAAAACTTAGTAGTATTAAGATTTACATTTGCAAGTACTCAGTTCTCTTTGGAAACCAGATATCACACGGCATGTCCTTTAAAACATGAAATAGTCAGTATTACTCTGCATTGTAGAAGATATAGTTCATATAGTGTCATCAGTAGTTTTATCAGTAATAATAGTAGTATCAATATGAAGCAGTGTAAGTAGTAATTGCATGTTTACCATGTGGTTGTCCTAAAGCAGTTAGCACTTTCATGTATCCCCTGTAGTAATATCAAATATTATATTTCTGGCAATCAGCACTTTGCACAGCAGTACTAGATGATTATTCTTCCAGGAACACCATCAACATGCAGCGTGTACACGCACACCCAGACACACACAAACACAGGCCTAACTGAGCACACACAGATGAATGGATATAAATCACTCACCGTCCAATAGGGAGCCTCACACCCGGCATACCTGAGTGTGTGAGTGTGTGTGTGTCTAGGGTTAGGCTTATATTCTGAGCATGCTAACCAACTAGCTTTAGCAGAGCTTCCTCTGTACCAGTGTGTGTGTGTTGAAGTGTGTGCTGCTGTCATCTGCCTCTTTCCAGCTGTCTGCCAATCTGTCCTCTGCAACTCTGTTAGCATCTAGCTCAATTAGGTAAATGTTTGTGTGTTGATGCTGTTAGCTTCTCTGCAGCCTCTGCTGGCGTCATCCTTCTCCTTCTACTCTTCCTCCCAGCATCCTTCAGCGTGACACAGACATGAATCGCCAGAGGTCTGCCTCCCTCTGCTGGGCACTCACAGCCTTCACAGCATCATCGTCATTAGATCTCAATCATCAGAATCACAACATCAGAACAATTTCTTTGCCAAGTATGTTAGACAGACCCAGTGAGCACAAGATGTTATTTCAACGTTGAAATATGGTTGAAATCGGGTTGAAATGAGGTCTGAACGTCTAAGACCTCATTTCAACGTCTTTTCAACCGGCGAAAAAGGTGCGAGAAACATCAACGTGCTAGAAAAGGGTAAATTTATTGATTATGTGTCATGTTGTAACGTAAGGTTGAAAGAGAGACGATAATATCATTAAGATGATCATAATAATGAATGAACTGGTCGGCCAAATTTGGTCTATGCAAAGACGTGATTTCAACGCATTTAAGACTTTTCTTAAAACGTCATGAATATGGAAATACAGAGTGTGTGTCGTTAACAACATGCTTTAAGGACAAAATAATGCGGGCCGTTTCAAACATTAGTTGAAAACACGTAACTCTGATCACATCTGTAACGCGCATGCGCAAGTTCTTAGACGCTTGCACCGGGAGCAGAGCGACGTGAACGGGCTGATACAACCACGGCTACCGGCCCCAATACTCTGTAAGTACGTGAGTGTTTGAATGAAGCACACCTGGAACTATAACCAGTTATTTTACTTGTGCTGCCCACTCGATACGGGAAAGACTGTTATTCTGGTAAGCTAGTTAGCGTTAGCGCAGATAGTTTGCTAGTTAGCATGCTAGCTTGGAGCATGCTAGCTCGGAGCATGCTAGCGTTCAACATAAACTGGACCAAAAGTAAACCTCACAGAGTATCTTCCGTGTGTTTGGTGTTACTAATGCGTTAGGTTGTTGTTGTACCCATTTCATATTATTGCCGTTCCCATGTCATGTAGAAAATACACGTTTTTAAAACAACGCGCCTGAACACAGTTCGCAGCTGAATTCAACAAGTTGTGGCCTGTAAACAAGCTAGCCAAAACATTGTAAGTTACTGCATGCTTAAAGCAACATTGTAAAGTATGGTACTGTGTAATATACCTGTAAATGTTACTCTAGAAATGCCATAAATTGTTTATAATGTCATAAGTAAACAATCTATAAATAAGGGTTCTCAAACACCTCCTGCTGTTATCATTATTAAACTTTTTATTACTGTCATTATAAACCCAAGTTACACACTTTTCCCTAAAGTCTTTGTTCTTCCCTCCTCACAGGTTCCTGTGGATGGAGGTTACATCTGATGGAGTTTGTCCCTGCAGTTGTCCTGCCTTACACCTGGTCTACTACTCTGAATATTTGAATAATTTCTGTTGTAGGAATTGAACGTACTGTACATCTTTAAGTTGTTCTCTCTGTACACAGCTACTCCTCCACTGTTCACCCTTAGGTTTTGTCCAGTTGAAGGTGAGTTTTGCGTGTGCCGATGTGATGGCTTTGGGACAGGAAGCTGGAAGGTTTACAGACTGTAAAGCTCCCTCGGGCTTATTTTTCATTTTGCTTATTTTTCAGGTATACGATCCGGATTCAAGTGACTCAGAGCCAGATCTTGTTACAGAATCTGAAAATGAAGTGCCAATGATTCAGAAAAATGGTTTACAAACACAAAATTCTAAACTAACTGGTTCATGTTGTTCCTCCACTTATAATTTCATAGTTTATTTTCACAAAATATAATTTATTTTTGTATTCTGTTTTGTATAGGAAAAGTGTTTAGTGTTATATTGATATGAATAAATACAAATTAATCAAATTGTGTTGTCCTTGTTATGGGCTGTTGACATGACAACTGACTGTGTAACTTGTACTTTTCCAGCGAGCAATTTATCCGTTGAAAAGACGTTGAATAGACGTCTACGTTTAGACCAGTTTTCAACGTGATTTTTAATATCGGTGGTAAACGCACAAATGTGGACGTCATTTATTTTTACACCTATAAAATAATGCTATTGCACAAAGTAGAGGACCACATTTTACCGTATGAAAAATCACGTTGATATGTGGTCTAAATATAGACGTCTTTTCAACGTCTACGAATAGGCGTTGAAACAACTTTCACTTTTAAACCATTTTGCAACGTCGGCCATAGACGTTTATTCAACGTCTTTTCAACCAAAAAATGTTCACTGGGGCGACTGACTTTCATCCGGGCGTCTTGATCGGTTCGAAGGGGGGGGGGGGAAGATTCCACTTTGTGGATGGACAACGCTAATCAAATAAATCCATTCATTAGGAGAGTTGCTGGTATTTCTGCTTTTGCATTAATTACAAAGTCATTACCATATCTGTGTGTGCGTGTGTGTGTGTGTGTGTGTGTGTGCTTCAATCCTAATCCTAATCAGAGCAGGAGATGAGGAATGAGAGGGGGGAGGAGCGAGGGAATAAAAGGGACTCAGGGGGTCTAAAACCAGCCTGTGCCCCCCCCCCACTCTTCACTTACTGTTCCATTTCCTTTCTTCTCTTAATTTTCCTTCTAAGCCACTTTCACTCCTTCACCTACAGCTCTATTCCCACTTTAATAAGGGCCGTCCCGGTGCTATGAAGTTGTGGTGGCAGCCAGTTGGAGCCAGGAAGTGATTAAGTTGTTGTAGGACAACTTTCTCAATTATTTTATTATTTTATTTTAGGTAGATTTGAAATTGGTCTGTAGTTGTTGATAATAGAGGCATCTAGAGGTTTAATAACTGCAGTTTTGAAGGCTTTTGGGAAATGGCCTGACTGAATAGAGTTATTAACTATTTGCAATACGTCTGTTGCTAGGCAGTCAAAAACATTGTTAAAGAAGCTGGTAGGAGCATCAAGACAGCCGGTCGATGGTTAGACTTGTCACCCTTTCCACTAGAGTTTGAGTCTATGACATTAAAGGTTGTCATCATTGCTGTGTTACTTTTGCCTGAATAGGGTGGTGATCCAGCATTTTTGTTTGAGATATTGATGGCGCGTTTGATGCCTTCAATTTTATCTGTATAAAAGAACGCAAACTCATTGCATTTCTCCGTGGAATGGAGTTCAGGTGGTATTTGTGTTGGGGGGTTGGTCAGTCTGTCAACAGTTTCAAATGGGGTTTTTGCCTTATTAGTGTTGTTGTTAATGATGTTGGAGAAGAATGTTTCTCCATCACTTTTTAAGTCTAAATTGTAGGCCTGGAGGCGCTCTTTATAGATACCATTGTGAATATGAAGTTTTGTATTCCGCCAGATTGGTTCAGCCTTCCTGCACTCACTTCTCGCCGCTCACACGCGGAGCAGGGCGGCGGCGGCGGCGCCGTGTACGTTGGCCCTCTACTCTAGCTGTGTGTGCGCACATGTAACAGAGTCAGAAATACATGTTATCATTTTCAATGCATCATCTCTTAAGCCGATGACTGAAATGCCAAGTTGGGTGCGCCGTCGTTCTTTCTTGTTAGTGGAAAGGTCAAAGGTCAAGTGACGCGCGATTGTGGCCTTGTTCGCTGTGACACCAGCGGACGCCGGCTGTTTATCAACGCGTGGGCACTGTTGTGGTTGGTTCTGAAGGCCCCTGAGACATTGTTTAATGCTTTTAAAACGACAAGCATTTGAAAAGAGTCCACATGTGCAAATGTTTATTCTGTCATGAAATGTCCAAGATGTTTCACCTCATCACAGGCCAGAAGGTCATTGTCAGCCAATTTAAAATGAGGGATTTTAAAAACTAAGAGTCCACACTGTTTGCAGGAGGAGCAGCTGAGATGAGGAGTTGGATCCAGGTGAAGAAGACGGCGGAGCAGCAGGGCGCCGCCGGCGCTGTGTACGTTGGCCCGTGACTGTGTTGAATAAAAGCGTCGCACTCACTGATGTCTACGCGTCGTCAATGACAGTGCGGGCCGCTCCCCTGGCCCGCGTTTGAGCTCTGCCGCGTGTAGAGACACGCTCACACATGGATATATGTATGTGTTTTATTCACATGGAAGGATTCCAGCCTCTCTGGGAGGAAGGCAGCCGCTGGGGCTGTGCAGCCGGCTGGCAGCTCCGTCTAGCGGGGCCACGAGTCAAACACAATTCATGGGCTGCTCTGTGCTTGGGATGCAGCATCTATAACGGGGGCATGTCGTGCGTTCAGCTTCGGGGCGTGTGTGGGAAACAGGGTCCTTTGGCGCCATCGTGTGGCGGCGGCGGGGCGTTGCAGCACCAGAGGGCAGCGGGAGTAGAAACGTCCACAGCGCACGTCGTGTGGCTCAGTCATCGATCGCGGCGCTGCAACGCGACTGTGACTTTCATCCGGGCGTCTTGATCGGTTCGAACGGGGGGGGGGAGATTCCACTTTGTTGTGACAGCAGAGCGCCAGGGCAATGGCGGCTGGCCGGATGTGGTAAACAGCTGGGGGAGTCTCGTCGTTTTAATTTCGGTGGTTTCAGGACGCAGATTGGAGGGGAGCGCCCCCCAGCGGGCAGGAGGCCGTTTTTATTTCGGTGGTTTCAGGACGCAGATTGGAGAGGAGCGCCCCCCAGCGGGCAGGAGGCCGTTTTTATTTCGGTGGTTTCAGGACGCAGATTGGAGGGGAGCGCCCCCCAGCGGGATGGAGGCCGTTTTTATTTCGGTGGTTTCAGGACGCAGATTGGAGGGGAGCGCCCCCCAGCGGGCAGGAGCCCGTTTTTATTTCGGTGGTTTCAGGACGCAGATTGGAGGGGAGCGCCCCCCAGCGGGAGGGAGGCCGTTTTTATTTCGGTGGTTTCAGGACGCAGATTGGAGGGGAGCGCCCCCCAGCGGGCAGGAGGCCGCTCTCCCGGTCTGCGTTTGAGCTCTGCCGCGTGTAGAGACACCTACGCACCCACACACATATATGTATGTATTTTATTCACATGTTCCGTGTTTATACGTGTACATGAGGGGGGGGGGGGGAGATTCCACTTTGTTGTGACAGCAGAGCGCCAGGGCAATGGCGGCTGGCCGGATGTGGTAAACAGCTGGGGGAGTCTCGTCGTTCTTATTTCGGTGGTTTCAGGACGCAGATTGGAGGGGAGCGCCCCCCAGCGGGCAGGAGACCGTTTTTTTTCGGTGGTTTCAGGACGCAGATTGGAGGGGAGCGCCCCCCAGCGGGATGGAGGCCGTTTTTATTTCGGTGGTTTCAGGACGCAGATTGGAGGGGAGCGCCCCCCAGCGGGCAGGAGGCCGTTTTTATTTCGGTGGTTTCAGGACGCAGATTGGAGGGGAGCGCCCCCCAGCGGGATGGAGGCCGTTTTTATTTCGGTGGTTTCAGGACGCAGATTGGAGGGGAGCGCCCCCCAGCGGGCAGGAGGCCGCTCCCCCGGTCTCCGTTTGAGCTTTGCCGAGTGTAGAGACACCTACGCACCCACACACATATATGTATGTATTTTATTCACATGTTCCGTGTTTATACGTGTACATGAGGGGGGGGGGGGGGGGAGATTCCACTTTGTTGTGACAGCAGAGCGCCAGGGCAATGGCGGCTGGCCGGATGTGGTAAACAGCTGGGGGAGTCTCGTCGTTTTTATTTCGGTGGTTTCAGGACGCAGATTGGAGGGGAGCGCCCCCCAGCGGGCAGGAGGCCGCTCCCCCGGTCTCCGTTTGAGCTTTGCCGAGTGTAGAGACACCTACGCACCCACACACATATATGTATGTATTTTATTCACATGTTCCGTGTTTATACGTGTACATGAGGGGGGGGGGGGGAGATTCCACTTTGTTGTGACAGCAGAGCGCCAGGGCAATGGCGGCTGGCCGGATGTGGTAAACAGCTGGGGGAGTCTCGTCGTTTTTATTTCGGTGGTTTCAGGACGCAGATTGGAGGGGAGCGCCCACCAGCGGGCTGGAGGCTGCGCGCACGTCAAGTCAGCGTCAACGCCGATACGTGCTGGTTCCGGCGGAAGCGCTCCGTGTCTTGGCGTGCTGCGGAGAACTTGACGGCGGAGGAAATGCCGTGTCGTTACGCGTTTCGAACGGCAGAGGGCAGCCTGTCCATTTTACATGACATGACATTACATTACATGTCATTTAGCTGACGCTTTTATCCAAAGTGACTTACAATAAGTGCATTTTCACATAGAGATGCAAACTCAGAAGAACAAGTAACAAGAAAGTACAATTTTCATCAAATAAGCAGTTTCAAAACATGTTATAGAAAAGTGCCATTATAAGTACAGTTTAAGTGCTACCATTTGTTAGTGCTACGATTTGCTACCCAGTGAGCACAAGACGTTATTTCAACGTTGAAATATGGTTGAAATCGGGTTGAAATGAGGTCTGAACGTCTAAGACCTCATTTCAACGTCTTTTCAACTGGCGAAAAAGGTGCGAGAAACATCAACGTGCTAGAAAAGGGTAAATTTATTGATTATGTGTCATGTTGTAACGTAAGGTTGAAAGAGAGACGATAATATCATTAAGATGATCATAATAATGAATGAACTGGTCGGCGAAATTTGGTCTATGCAAAGACGTGATTTCAACGCATTTAAGACTTTTCTTAAAACGTCATGAATATGGAAATACAGAGTGTGTGTCGTTAACAACATGCTTTAAGGACAAAATAATGCGGGCCGTTTCAAACATTAGTTGAAAACACGTAACTCTGATCACATCTGTAACGCGCATGCGCAAGTTCTTAGACGCTTGCACCGGGAGCAGAGCGACGTGAACGGGCTGATACAACCACGGCTACCGGCCCCAATACTCTGTAAGTACGTGAGTGTTTGAATGAAGCACACCTGGAACTATAACCAGTTATTTTACTTGTGCTGCCCACTCGATACGGGAAAGACTGTTATTCTGGTAAGCTAGTTAGCGTTAGCGCAGATAGTTTGCTAGTTAGCATGCTAGCTTGGAGCATGCTAGCTCGGAGCATGCTAGCGTTCAACATAAACTGGACCAAAAGTAAACCTCACAGAGTATCTTCCGTGTGTTTGGTGTTGCTAATGCGTTAGGTTGTTGTTGTACCCATTTCATATTATTGCCGTTCCCATGTCATGTAGAAAATACACGTTTTTAAAACAACGCGCCTGAACACAGTTCGCAGCTGAATTCAACAAGTTGTGGCCTGTAAACAAGCTAGCCAAAACATTGTAAGTTACTGCATGCTTAAAGCAACATTGTAAAGTATGGTACTGTGTAATATACCTGTAAATGTTACTCTAGAAATGCCATAAATTGTTTATAATGTCATAAGTAAACAATCTATAAATAAGGGTTCTCAAACACCTGCTGTTATCATTATTAAACTTTTTATTACTGTCATTATAAACCCAAGTTACACACTTTTCCCTAAAGTCTTTGTTCTTCCCTCCTCACAGGTTCCTGTGGATGGAGGTTACATCTGATGGAGTTTGTCCCTGCAGTTGTCCTGCCTTACACCTGGTCTACTACTCTGAATATTTGAATAATTTCTGTGGTAGGAATTGAACGTACTGTACATCTTTAAGTTGTTCTCTCTGTACACAGCTACTCCTCCACTGCTCTCCCTTAGGTTTTGTCCAGTTGAAGGTGAGTTTTGCGTGTGCCGATGTGATGGCTTTGGGACAGGAAGCTGGAAGGTTTACAGACTGTAAAGCTCCCTCAGGCTTATTTTTCATTTTGGGTTGAACAAAATAAAATTAATTGAATTGAACGAACTTGTTCACTAGAGGCATCTGCAACTGAGGGGTGTTCTGCACATTCTGAATCATTGAAGTGACGATGAGGGAGACGGAGCTGATTTCAGGTATACGATCCGGATTCAAGTGACTCAGAGCCAAATGAAGTGCCAATGATTCAGAAAAATGGTTTACAAACACAAAATTCTAACTGACTGGTTTGTGTTGTTGCTGCACTTATAATTTCATAGTTTATTTTCCCAAAATATATTATTTTTGTATTCTGTTTTGTATAGGAAAAGTGTTTAGTGTTATATTGATATGAATACATACAAATTAATCAAATTGTGTTGTCCTCGTTATGGGCTGTTGACATGACAACTGACTGTGTAACTTGGACTTTTCCAGCGAGCAATTTATCCGTTGAAAAGACGTTGAAAAGACGTCTATGTTTAGACCAGTTTTCAACGTGATTTTTAATATCGGTGGTAAACGCACAAATGTGGACGTCACTCACTCAGCCATTGCTAATGTCTGTGCATCTCCTGCAGGACATGCTGCTGAAACGTGCAGCAGACATGGCCGAGGCGCTCTACAGTGTTCCTCGTCCTCACAGTCAGCTGCAGGCGCTGCCCAGCTCACCGGCCCACGGCAGTGTCATGGGCCTGGGCTCATATCCTTCTCAGTTAGGCGTCAGCATCGGGAAGCACGGACAGAGCAGCCAAGGTGAGCAGAATAAGACGTGGAGCATTTGATACTTTCCTTCCTTTTCTTAAATTAACAAATCAAGAAGAACTGACCCGACCTTTTCATTGTTACTTCAGGTTACATCAGAAATTCCAGCAGTTTGTCTCCAAGGGGTTACCCATCAGCCTCCACTCCTCAGCACTCAAGTTACGGGGGCGGCGGAGGGATGACTGGAGGCTATGGGACAGTTCCCATGACCAGTCTAGGAGTCCCTGGCTCTCCTGGTTTCAGCAGTGCCTCCCCCACCGGCTCTCCCTACAGTAAGAGCCTCTAATGATCCATACACAGTTCTGAGCCCGCTGTCATGTTCAGACCTGAGACTGATGGTTGCTCTCTGATCCACAGTAATGCCGTCCAGCCCCACCATACCAGGGAGCTCCAGCTCTTCATCGTCCCTCTTGCCTTTCTCCTCCTTCCCGTCTGCTGCTAAACAGAAGAGTGCTTTTGCCTCAGGCCCCAGGGCTCTCCCTCCCCTGCCTGCCCCGCCACAGGGGGGAACAGCTTCAGAGGTAGCCATCCAACTCACTATCTGACCCCCCTGTCCGAGCTCACGAATGCAGTCTAACCCCCTCGTACTAACCGCTCGAAAGCTTTGACTGGCATTTCGAGGGAAGGGAGAACGTAAAATGTATCACTTTTGATCACCGTTTTAAACTTTCCCTCCCGAGCCCCCCCCCCCCCCCAACCTGCCATTTCTTAGTCCCTTCTTCATCCAAGTGGATGAAAAGGATGGGTTTTGATAACGTCCAAAGAACAGCCATCTACTTAAGAGGCAAAGCACATTACAAAAGGACAAAGCTCCTTAGCTAACAGCACCAGACTTGACCAGGTATTGCTGTGTGTGCGTGTGTGTCAAAAGGAAAACTCCAGATTCAAAAGCATCTGTATTGACCTCTGGCGAGCTACCGCATGCATCTGATTCTTCCAACGCGCATAAACCGCCTTCAGAGACGAACAATTCTGGTGCAACTTTGCAGCTCTGAGACGCAGGGTGCTGTCTGTCCATGTGTGGACACCTTTAATGGCACGAGAATACGCTGCCTGTGAGTAAGCAAGAGTTTTCTTTTTGTAGTAGAGTTTTTGATGACAATTTACATTCCAGAAAAATAGACCCTTTATTTTTTGTTCTGATCTCTAGGGTTTTACAAGAGAGAACTCTTTGTCTCAGTGGTTATTACTAAAGGAATTCATATATTGATTTATTTAAGAACAAGCAATTTAACTTATTATAGTTAGTTTAGGGAATAATATAAACGTGTTTTTATAAAGTGGTCCTTTTCCAACTGTTAATGAAATGAAGTTATCTCAACAATTGCTAATTAATTTGCTAAATGGTCATTAGTGGAGAGGATAAAGTCCGGCACACTTTTTGGAAATAAAATGTCCCTAGTTTTCAAGGTTCTAGCATAATGAATTTGTACCCTAAAGAGTGTATTGTCCTTGTGTAAAGGAAGAATGTTAGTTAGCCCTATTCTTTTTCATTTTACTTATAATGCATGCTTCCTCACACCAGCCCTGATATTATTTCATTCCACATTGCAAATTTGAATATGATTTAACAATTATAATTAAAATGCCTCAACCCAATACAGGTGTTTAGTCACTATGCAGTACAGTAAATGAAAACATACAACTGCTCAATTGAAAAGAACGGGGCGTATTAGGTGTTAATGAATTCATATCATGCTGTTCTTACTCATTGATTTGTGTCATCAGAACACAAACTTCATTCTCAGGTCGTGAAAACAGAGAACACAAAGAGTAGATGACACTCTTTTTAGAGTTTGGTTAATTTAATTTATTTAAAGAATATTAGCAATTTAATAATATGTTTTTTTTAAGCCATCATTCTTTGAAACGGTACACAAAATGGTGCAAATGTGATGTGTATATCTTCATAATTCAATGGGACATGAAATGGTAAAACATCAAACAGTGACATTATCTTTTCTAATAATAATGGATGTTGTGTTCTCGTGGAGATGTTTTCCCCTGCAGTGGATTTCTATCTGGTGTTGCATTTTCATAAGGTCTCCGTATCATTGTTGCATTTTTCGCACAAACCTTTTTGTGGTTGTGGGGACAAAAGCAGACTGTGAGGCTCGTAGGCGTGAGTTGTGGTTTTGGTGTAAGAGTGACGTGTGAACGGATGGATGACAGGGTGTGTGACTGAGGGTGAGTGTCCATATGACATATCAGTGATACCAGATGTGGGAGGAAAACGGTGTGTAAGAATACAACAGAATACTGGGGGCGTGTTCATATGACATTTGGGAGGTTACAGTAAACGATGGTGCAAGACTTCAACTGACACCATGCTTGACTTAGATTCAGACACAGATCCAGAGAGTAGGTCCTTCAACAAGGGGAGAAATGTGACTACTACACGGAAAATCAGTTCAATGAAAAGTTTGGGTCAGAACACAATATAAAGATAATACACTTCAATAATAGAAGCCTTTACGCTCATTTCTACAAGATTAAAGACTACCTAGACCAGTTCACCTCACCGTTCAGTGTAATCACACTCTCACAGACCTGGATTAGTCTGGAGGAAGGGGTGGAATTTGAGTTGGATGGTTATAATCTGAATTATGTAAACAGAGGCAACAAAAGGGGAGGGGGAGTTGCACTTTATGTTGATAGAAGACTTAAGTACAAGATTGTTGAAAGTATGACGGCTGCAATTGATGACATATGTGAATGTATTACTATTGAAATTGATATGGGGAAAAGGAAGAACATCATTGTCAGCTGTGCATACCGGGCTCCCAACAATAGCATAGAGGAGTTCAAGGAGGTGATGGAGAGTATGGCTACAAACACCGAGCAAAAGGTAACTTTTCTCTGTGGCGATTACAACATCGATCTTCTGAATCCTAACAAACTAACACCGATAGAGGAATTCATGGATGCAATGTACAGCAGAAGCTTGTATCCTACTATTACTAAACCTAGTCGAATTACATTTCACTCTGCAACACTTAAAGATAATATTTTTACTAATAACCTAATAGATAATATAGAAAGTGGATTATTATTAAATGATATTAGTGACCATCTGCCGGTGTTTGCAATCCACAGCGGTGCACCTAGGTTGGCTGAAAGGAATGAAATGATAGAAAGGAGATTAAGAACGGTTGACAATCTAAACAAGTTCAGAAATGAATTAAGTGCACAAAACTGGAGAAAGGTTTATGAGGCAGAGGAGGTTGATTATGCTTATGATTCCTTCCTGCAAACTTTTCTGATGTTATATGACAGATGCTGTCCAATTCAGCAAAGCAGAAAACGAGCAAATCGCTCAGATAAACCTTGGCTTACAAAGGGTCTGTAAAAAGAAGAACTTCTTATATAAAGAGTTTATCAAGAATAGAAATAAGGAGAAAGAAATGAAGTATAAAAGATATAAAAATAAATTAACTGATATTATGCGAAATTGTAAAAAGGATTATTATTGTAAACTACTAGATAAAAATAAAAATAATATAAAGGAGACATGGAAGATCTTAAATTCAATTATAAGAAATCAATCGACCAGCTCTGGATTGCCAGAAGAAATTCTAGATAATGATAAGATTATTAATGACAAAAAGGAGATGGTAGAAGGCTTCAATAAATTCTTTGTAAATGTGGGCCCTAAACTAGAAGAGCAGATAAACCTTCCGCAAGGGGGGTGTGTAGCACATTATTTGGGCAAGAGGAACCCAGATACTATCTTTCTGAAGGACACCGATAAAAATGAAATTATTGCCATAGTTAATAAATTCAAAAAAACAAACATCAAGAGACTGGAATGGTATTGATATGACAATAGTAAAAGAAGTTATTATTAATATAGCAGATCCCCTAGCACATCTCTGTAATGTTTCACTTCAAACGGGCTTCTTTCCAACCAAAATGAAAACTGCTAAGGTAATTCCGATTTTCAAAGAAGGTGAAAAAAACCTTTACAATAACTACAGACCAGTCTCCCCGCTTTACCAATTTTCCAAAATTTTGGAAAAAATATTTGCTACAAGGATGGACAGTTTCATAGATAAACATGGATTACTCATAGATAGTCAATATGGTTTTAGGCCAAACCGATCAACATCATTGGCACTCATGGACTTAGTAGAAGAACTGACAAGCACAATAGATAACAAAAAGATGGCAATAGGGGTCTTCATAGACCTGAAGAAGGCATTTGACACAATAAACCATGATATACTGCTACACAAACTGGAAAGCTATGGGATCAGAGGGGTTGGACTAAATTGGGTACAAAGTTACATAGGACAAAGAAAACAGTTTGTACAGATAGGGGATAAGAAGTCCACCTTAAGAAATATTACCTGTGGTGTGCCGCAAGGATCAATACTGGGTCCAAAACTATTTATTATTTATATAAATTACATAAGTAATGCATCCAGGATCCTGAAAAATGTTATTTTTGCAGATGACACAAATGTATTCTGTGAAGGAGGGAACCTCGAACAGTTGTTGGAGGCGGTCTCGACTGAGTTAACCAAGTTGAAATTGTGGTTTGATATAAATAGATTATCACTTAATGTAAAGAAAACCAAATTTATGGTCTTTGGTAAAAGTAACACACAAGCAAACACACACATTGAACTAAAGATCGATAATATAAAAATCGAAAGGGTGTTTGAATACTTCTTTCTAGGTGTAATGATAGACCACAAGCTCAGCTGGAGGCCACAGGTCACTCGTGTACACTCAAAATTGGCACGATGTGTAGGGATACTAGTCAGAGTCAGACATATATTGAATATACAATCACTGCATACACTGTACTGTACACTGTTTGCCCCCTATTTGAGTTACTGTGTGGAAGTGTGGGGTAATACCTACAAAAGCACCCTACAGGCAATATGCACAATTCAAAAAAAAGCAATACGGATAGTTAATAAGGTGGGGTACTATGAACACACAAACACATTATTTCTGAAATTAAATATATTAAAATTTATGGACTTAAAAGATTTTAAAACGTTACAGATTGTATTTAAAGCCACAAACAGCCTACTCTCAGGAAACCTTCAAAGTTTGTTTAGCGACAGACTAGGAGACTATAATTTAAGAGGGAGACTGAAACTGAGGCAACCAAAGGTGCCTCTACACTCAAAAGCAGGTGCATATCGGTCTGTGGGGTGAAGTTGTGGAACAACTTACCAGATAAGATCAGAGATTGTAAACATATTGCACAGTTCAAAAAACATCTTAAATTATACACATTAGCCAAATATGAGATCTGTGAAAATATTCAGTGACGGAAATTTAAATTGTTTTTATTTGTGAGTGTGAGTATGCATGCGTGTGTGAGGGTGAGAGAGTGTGTGTATGTATGTACACTCACCGGCCACTTTATTAGGTACCCCATGCTAGTAACGGGTTTGGACCCCCTTTTGCCTTCAGAACTGCCTCAATTCTTCGTGGCATAGATTCAACAAGGTGCTGGAAGCATTCCTCAGGGAGTTTGGTCCATATTGACATGAAGGCATCACACAGTTGCCGCAGATTTGTCGGCTGCACATCCATGATGCGAATCTCCCGTTCCACCACATCCCAAAGATGCTCTATTGGATTGAGATCTGGTGATTGTGGAGGCCATTTGAGTACAGCGAACTCATTGTCATGTTCAAGAAACCAGTCTGAGATGATTCCAGCTTTATGACATGGCGCTTTATCCTGCTGAAAGTAGCCATCAGAAGTTGGGTACATTGTGGTCATAAAGGGATGGACATGGTCAGCAACAATACTCAGGTAGGCTGTGGCGTTGCAACGATGCTCAATTGGTACCAAGGGGCCCAAAGAGTGCCAAGAAAATATTCCCCACACCATGACACCACCACCACCAGCCTGAACCGTTGATACAAGGCAGGATGGATCCATGCTTTCATGTTGTAGACGCCAAATTCTGACCCTACCATCCGAATGTCGCAGCAGAAATCGAGACTCATCAGACCAGGCAACGTTTTTCCAATCTTCTATTGTCCAATTTCGATGAGCTTGTGCAAATTGTAGCCTCAGTTTCCTGTTCTTAGCTGAAAGGAGTGGCACCCGGTGTGGTCTTCTGCTGCTGTAGCCCATCTGCCTCAAAGTTGGACGTACTGTGCGTTCAGAGATGCTCTTATGCCCACCTTGGTTGTAACGGGTGGTTATTTGAGTCACTGTTGCCCTTCTATCAGCTCAAACCAGTCTGGCCATTCTCCTCTGACCTCTGGCATCAACAAGGCATTTCCGCCCACAGAACTGCCGCTCACTGGATGTTTTTTCTTTTTCGGACCATTCTCTGTAAACCCTAGAGATGGTTGTGCGTGAAAATCCCAGTAGATTAGCAGTTTCTGAAATACTCAGACCAGCCCTTCTGGCACCAACAATCATGCCACGTTCAAAGTCACTCAAATCACCTTTCTTCCCCATACTGATGCTCGGTTTGAACTGCAGGAGATTGTCTTGACAATGTCTACATGCCTAAATGCACTGAGTTGCCGCCATGTGATTGGCTGCTTAGAAATTAAGTGTTAATGAGCAGTTGGACAGGTGTACCTAATAAAGTGGCCGGTGAGTGTATGTATGTATGATATTAATCTCCAAATATATACAAATTGAGAATATGGATAAGATAGGGGTGGGTATCTATAAGCTTTTGCTTCTCTCTACTCCTTTTCTTGAACAAAAGGTGACTTTTCTAATTTTGTGGTCTATGTCTATGTTGATTTTTAAATAAGTTTAAATATATATATATTTTTTTTAAATGTCTACATGTTCAAGAAATAAAATGCTTCAAATCAAAATCAAGGTGTAATTATATTTTGTGCTCCAAATAAAACAAATAAGTAAACGTCTTTGTTTGTTTGAATTATTTTGGTTGCATTGTATTGTGAATTTTATTATATAATATTGTGAACGGTAACTTTTTACATGGGTGCAGAAGCAGTATTATACAACTTTGGTCAAACATACACACACACACAAACAGAAATGCAAACGCAATGTTTTATTCAACAATTTCCTTCACATTAAGGTTTTCCTACAAGGCTCTACATCCCAGCGTTGGGTCTATTTTTGACTGTGCCCATCACCTGTGTGCTCATGCAGCTTGCTACACTGTTTTGTATACACGCAGCATCTTTATTGTGATGCGAGCATTAAAGACTGAGTAGAGCATGTCAGGATAAACAACAACACCCCCCATCTCTCTACTCTTCAATAAGCCTGCTTTTCTCGGAGGACCGGGCCTCTGGGGGCCCGAGTGAGAACCACACGAGTCTCCCTTCATCATGGCCGCTTCCTCTACGTCTCTTTCACTCTCTTAAAACACGCACAGGCACACACATGCATGCACGCACGCACACACACACAATCTCACACAGACGGCGGACGTGTGCCTGACCACAGCCTCTGTGTACCTCCCTGTGTACCGGTGGCTTTGTGAGCGAGGGCCAAACAGAAACTGCAGAAAAACAGCTGGTTGGGTGGAGAGACAGACACATGAGAGATCCAGTGTGTGCATCATTCTTTTCTGATCTCTCATTGACAACTTTATCCAACACGTTTTTACTAGAGCCGGGACTTTAGTGCGTTAATTAAGATTAATTAATTACAATGTGAATTAAGATTAATTAATTACAATTAAAAAATAACACATTAAACATTTTTTACGCATTTTTACACTTATTTTTTGCACCGCGGAACGTTTCTCACTGGATGAGTTTCGGGGGGACCGATTATACTGGAGCACCAACTAGCGTCCATGACTTCAGACAACAACAAACCACAGTGAACATGAACGAAGAAGCTGACGAGACCGTGTCGGGTGGCCCCGTGAATGGGAAATCTTATAATAATAAACACACGGATGGAAGCGTCGATAAGAGCGTGGTTGTGTGCAAGCTGTGCAACAAGGAATTCACATCGAGCCTCAAGTATCACCTCAACGCAACACAATTAGCAGCTAGCGTGGACGTACAAGGACCCACACCCAACCCACACTGCACCAGATGACTGCTTTAAGGACCAGGGTAACTAAGTCCACGTCTGAAAAAATAACCAATGTTCTGAATGTACTTGAAAGTATTGGTCTACTTAAAAAAACATAGTTTACACAAGGTCTACTTACCTATAGGCTACCTGAATTTCTGAAAGTACTATATTTCTAAAAATGCTATTGTGAATTTATGTGGTAACAGAATTGGTATTTTATACAAAATATTTTATTATAATAGTTTAAGCATTCATGGGAATCGCAGCTTTTATTGTGTTGTACAGCATGGATTGGGGGGGGACCAGGTAAACCGGAACCAAAGTGCGAGTGGGGTTGCATCGCGCCGCCTAGAGGGACGGACCCTTACTTTAGTCTCATATTGAAGTTGGGATCTAAAGATGGCGGTTCGCTCGCTCACAACGTGCTTCTGTTTATACAGGTTCGTACTCTGTGAAAAAGAACAAGAACTGTTTCCTCCCGGGGTGTATGAGGTGTGTTGTAGCCGTGGCGGGTTGGTAGTGGAGTGTTTGGTGGGGGGAGAGGGCGTGTGTCCACTATGGCGCGCGGTTGCTCAGCGTGAGCGTATCGATACTCTGAGTGTATGGGTCGGTGCATCGGTGTCCTCACTCCCCAGCGGTGACTTATTTATTTAGTTTGTGAATATCCTGACATGTTGTGAATATGTTGTAAATGTTGAGGAAAGAGAGATGTTAAAACGTAGAATAGATAATATTAAGGTTACAGAAGCACAGTCTCCCTATGTGTATTATTCATGTTGTGACTGTAGTCATTTAAATATTCCTAAAGTGTTTGAATCACATAATTGCCTTAGAGAGACGATACATTTCTGAAGTTTAACAGAAAACAAATAACTATAAATATAGATAACTATATGGCTTTAAGAATGACTTATCCTTGTGATATTATTGCATTTATTATTGCACTTTAAGAGAGGGACATTTATTTCTGTTAAGACAGTATTTTGAGGATGTAAATTTTGAAGATGAACACTGTTAGGTGTAGAAAACTTTATTGACATGTTAAATTGACAATAACAAACTGAAATATGTTTACCTTAGGGATTGTTAGTGTTTGATATTGTGACTTGATGTATTGTAATAAAGATATTGAAGTTTGGATCTAAAGATGTCGGACAAAGTGCTTCTGTTTTCCAGATGGACATCGAGGTGAAAGTAGTGAACCCCATAAAGAATCTTTTTGTTACTGCCGTTACTTTCCATTTGAAACCAGTAACACTATTTCTACACTTGTCTGCTGGAATTGGTTGAACAAAAATAAAAATCCATGTGAAAAAAAATTACTTCTCACTGTTCTCAGGTCAAATATTTATGCAATTAAAATGCGATTCATTTCGATTAATTAATTACAAAGCCTCTAATTAATTAGATTAATATTTCTAATCGAGTCCCGGCCCTAGTTTTTACTCATTTTCATCATGATTTTACGTAGCCTACATTAGCGCAAGGACAGATATTGCACAAGTGGCATACTTCTGGTTATAATGGAACAAATAGATCTGTTGTACTACTGTTTAAATGTACAAACTATTAACAGCAGTGTGGTGCGAATATACTAATAATAAAACCAGTCCGTGGCACAGTTATTTTATAGTTACTTATTTACTTTGCTGCACTAACTATAATTGACTTGTCAATCACATGTTAGATCTGCCTTGTTAGTAAATGTTCCCAACAATTAGGATGGTTCTGCCTGAAATAGGCAGAATGCAGACCCTAATGTAAGAGAGTCACTTTTGTTGGTACAGTTCCTAATGTCACAATCTCTCTCCTCTTGTGGGTGTACTATTGACAATTAGCCAGATTAGAAGAGTGGAGATGTAATTTGGGCCAAACCACCGTATGGGCTGTTTGCTGTGAGGTGAGAAGGCCCCACGCTGGTGATTAATTACAGCCAGGCCGCAGGACAGAGGTGGGAGCTCCCCCGGTGCTGTCTGCCGCCGACATGGAGGGAAACCCAGTCGGGCTAATTGACCCGACTCCTGTAAGGCCATCCATCAAGCGTGGCCCCGTAAGAAACACATTATTCAGAGGTAAGTTAGTTAACCGACTAGCGCTCAAACCGATGACTAATGGAGTCGCCTGCTCTCCGGATCGCGTCGTCTGCTTCGACAAATCAAATGAGCAGGAAGCAAATCCCAAACCAAGTGGGTTTATTTTGTGTTTCATAGCGATATTGAGGGATGTTGTCGTGAGTTGACATTGTTTGGCCGCGAAGTAGAGTCAATGCCCAGGATAAAACACCGAATTGGCCGCTCGTGTTTTCGGATACGCGACTCCAGTTGAAATGCTATAATAACTTTCCCAACACGTAAACGTGTGGCATCGCCTCGTGTAGCATAATTCCTCGTTTGAGCCAATCATCAAACGTAAGTTTCATACATAAGGTCGGGCTTTTCAACTGACTCAGCATTTATTAAACTCCCCTTTTTGTAGAATAACCTGGACAGCAGGGAAATCCTTAATGGTGGAGAAACCTGATGTGATTTAGCAATCCACTTTAGACTAAATCCTAGCACACCTTTGCCATTAGATGTAGATGACAGAGCTATTATTTTAAGACCCATCAAAACAAGCATATAGCAATAATGCCAGATCAATATATCCTGGCAGATAACCATTTTTTTCCGATGGACTATAAATTCTGAAGACATGACCATAAAAGTAGCTGAAACCATTACTGATCATTAGCTGGTATGGTAACGATCAGTCTGGTCTGTTATTGGATGTCTTTTCACTCTTTTGCAAACCTTTTGACTAAGTAGGAGAGACAGGTAAAGCAGGGTCCAGAGCAACTGTCTGGGTGGTGCAGTTGTAGCTATAGTGAAAGGTGGAGAAGGCCTGAGGTCTCTGCTCTACACGCCTGGTCAGGGTCCACATGTGCTTTCACTTGACTTCCACGTCTCTCAGAGAGAGAAGACATGGAGTCACATATAGAGGGTGTCTCTGTGTGAGCAGGGAGAAATGATTTCTCATCCTCAGAATGTGACGTATCATACCGTGTAGTCCTGACACATATCTGCCCTCCAGTGCTGCAGAGGCAGAGAGTAATTGCAGCTGGATCACATCTGGTCTTCATAGGTGACCATTTGACAATGAAGTTATAGCTGTGTGTGTGTGTGTGTGTGTGTGTGTGTGTGTGTGTGTGTGTGTGTCTAGCGAGGGATTTTCCACTTTGTATTGCTGATTTGAACACATGTGGAATATCTTCAAACCATATTCTTCAGACTTTATAATGGTTCCTTTTTTTCTGTGATTTAGTGCGTCTTGTGTGTCTGAGGCAGCCCTATAGCGCCCTCTAGATGAAAAACATATTTTTCTGAATGAACACTTCACCAGCTTCTCTTTTAGTCTCCTTTTTTCTCTCAGCATGATTTTTTTGTGAGTGCATTCATTTGTGTATCTGTATGTGTAATTCTGTCACATCCATTGGTTGCGAACAACCACAAACAACCGTTTGTCTCACTGTCCTCTATACCAGCATGCAAAAATATGCAGGAGGATATCTAATCAAATAAATCAATTCATTAGGAGAGTTGCTGGTATTTCTGCTTTTGCATTAATTACAAAGTCATTACCATATCTGTGTGTGTGTGTGTGTGTGTGTGCTTCAATCCTAATCTAATCTGGCCTTTGACAGGACTCCCCCTCATCAATCCTGAGCTGTCGGAATTCAGCTTTTTTTTTGTATGTTGTTTTTGTTTATAGGGCTGCTGGCGGGTTTGGAGGGGCGTCATGCGAAATGTTGTCATGGCAATCCAGTTGATTGGCAGTGACGCCTGATTTGAAAGGAAGAATAAGAGACAGGTGGAAGGAGATGAGGAATGAGAGGGGGGAGGAGCGAGGGAATAAAAGGGACTCAGGGGGTCTAAAACCAGCCTGTGCCCCCCCCACTCTTCACTTACTGTTCCATTTCCTTTCTTCTCTTAATTTTCCTTCTAAGCCACTTTCACTCCTTCACCTACAGCTCTATTCCCACTTTAATAAGGGCCGTCCCGGTGCTATGAAGTTGTGGTGGCAGCCAGTTGGAGCCAGGAAGTGATTAAGTTGTTGTAGGACAACTTTCTCAATTATTTTATTATTTTATTTTAGGTAGATTTGAAATTGGTCTGTAGTTGTTGATAATAGAGGCATCTAGAGGTTTAATAACTGCAGTTTTGAAGGCTTTTGGGAAATGGCCTGACTGAATAGAGTTATTAACTATTTGCAATACGTCTGTTGCTAGGCAGTCAAAAACATTGTTAAAGAAGCTGGTAGGAGCATCAAGACAGCCGGTCGATGGTTAGACTTGTCACCCTTTCCACTAGAGTTTGAGTCTATGACATTAAAGGTTGTCATCATTGCTGTGTTACTTTTGCCTGAATAGGGTGGTGATCCAGCATTTTTGTTTGAGATATTGATGGCGCGTTTGATGCCTTCAATTTTATCTGTATAAAAGAACGCAAACTCATTGCATTTCTCCGTGGAATGGAGTTCAGGTGGTATTTGTGTTGGGGGGTTGGTCAGTCTGTCAACAGTTTCAAATGGGGTTTTTGCCTTATTAGTGTTGTTGTTAATGATGTTGGAGAAGAATGTTTCTCCATCACTTTTTAAGTCTAAATTGTAGGCCTGGAGGCGCTCTTTATAGATACCATTGTGAATATGAAGTTTTGTATTCCGCCAGATTAGTTCAGCCTTCCTGCACTCACTTCTCGCCGCTCACACGCGGAGCAGGGCGGCGGCGGCGGCGCCGTGTACGTTGGCCCTCTACTCTAGCTGTGTGTGCGTGTGTGCGCACATGTAACAGAGTCAGAAATACATGTTATCATTTTCAATGCATCATCTCTTAAGCCGATGACTGAAATGCCAAGTTGGGTGCGCCGTCGTTCTTTCTTGTTAGTGGAAAGGTCAAAGGTCAAGTGACGCGCGATTGTGGCCTTGTTCGCTGTGACACCAGCGGACGCCGGCTGTTTATCAACGCGTGGGCACTGTTGTGGTTGGTTCTGAAGGCCCCTGAGACATTGTTTAATGCTTTTAAAACGACAAGCATTTGAAAAGAGTCCACATGTGCAAATGTTTATTCTGTCATGAAATGTCCAAGATGTTTCACCTCATCACAGGCCAGAAGGTCATTGTCAGCCAATTTAAAATGAGGGATTTTAAAAACTAAGAGTCCACACTGTTTGCAGGAGGAGCAGCTGAGATGAGGAGTTGGATCCAGGTGAAGAAGACTGCGGCGGCTGAAGCTGGCGGAGCAGCAGGGCGCCGCTGCGTACGTTGGCCCGTGACTGTGTTGAATAAAAGCGTCGCACTCACTGATGTCTACGCGTCGTCAATGACAGTGCGGGCCGCTCCCCTGGCCCGCGTTTGAGCTCTGCCGCGTGTAGAGACACGCTCACACATGGATATATGTATGTGTTTTATTCACATGGAAGGATTCCAGCCTCTCTGGGAGGAAGGCAGCCGCTGGGGCTGTGCAGCCGGCTGGCAGCTCCGTCTAGCGGGGCCACGAGTCAAACACAATTCATGGGCTGCTCTGTGCTTGGGATGCAGCATCTATAACGGGGGCATGTCGTGCGTTCAGCTTCGGGGCGTGTGTGGGAAACAGGGTCCTTTGGCGCCATCGTGTGGCGGCGGCGGGGCGTTGCAGCACCAGAGGGCAGCGGGAGTAGAAACGTCCACAGCGCACGTCGTGTGGCTCAGTCATCGATCGCGGCGCTGCAACGCGACTGTGACTTTCATCCGGGCGTCTTGATCGGTTCGATTCCACTTTGTTGTGACAGCAGAGCGCCAGGGCAATGGCGGCTGGCCGGACGTGGTAAACAGCTGGGGGAGTCTCGTCGTTTTAATTTCGGTGGTTTCAGGACGCAGATTGGAGGGGAGCGCCCCCCAGCGGGCTGGAGGCTGCGCGCACGTCAAGTCAGCGTCAACGCCGATACGTGCTGGTTCCGGCGGAAGCGCTCCGTGTCTTGGCGTGCTGCGGAGAACTTGACGGCGGAGGAAATGCCGTGTCGTTACGCGTTTCGAACGGCAGAGGGCAGCCTGTCCATTTTACATGACATGACATTACATTACATGTCATTTAGCTGACGCTTTTATCCAAAGTGACTTACAATAAGTGCATTTTCACATAGAGATGCAAACTTCAGAAGAACACGTAACAAGAAAGTACAATTTTCATCAAATAAGCAGTTTAAAAACATGTTATAGAAAAGTGCCATTATAAGTACAGTTTAAGTGCTACCATTTGTTAGTGCTACGGTTTGCTAGTGTTTTAGTCAAGGTAGAGTCTAAATGGATCCGTGTGTGTCTGTGTGTCTGTGCACAGTGCGTGAGATTTTCAAAAAGGCTCCTTTCCCACCGGCAGAAATGATTCAAATGTTGCAGGTGTAGCCCTGGCACAAAATTCACTCAGACATCAGGATGTAAATAGTTTTCTAAAAACCAAGTTAGAAGTGTGCATAAATATGTTGCAAAAGATACAGGTGAATAAAAGCTATTCCAATAACAGCCTTATTTTTACAGTTTCAAGGTTGTCTTTTATGTAAATGAGTATAGTTTGTGTGTTATGTGCATGATTCAGCTCGTTTGTTTACCCTAACAGTCTAACTTGGTGGCAGTAGTCAATCTTTGTTTTGTTTGTGTTTAATTGGTTAGTGCTGACAGTGCAGCCAATCCGGCTCCGTTCTCGGGAAAAAGGGGTGGGACTTCGGCGTAAACGGTCAGGTTCAGTGTATCTGTGTAAGAGAGAAGAGTCATTCACCGTTAGGTAAAGTTGCAATGGTCTAAGCGGAGATCCTATTAATAACTTGACGGCTGACGACCAGTTAGCCTATGGTTTGGATTGTGGTGACCTGCCCGAGGTAAATATGATGTGGTTGTGCATTGTTTGCTATACTGTGACTAAATGTTGTAGTGTAAACAAGTTATGATGCTAATCGCGATTAGCTATTAGCATAAGCGCAATACAGGTTAGCTCGGCTTTCATACTGTTAACTTTGCTGTGAATTCAGTTGATGAGACAAGTGTCGCTAGATCGACATGACGTAGCAGATGGATGTGTGTTTAGCTGATTCAGGAGACGGACATCTAAGACGAGGATCGGAAAAAAACTCCTGTGGACCACTAAGAAGAACGGTTTCCCGCGTCTGCGCTTCCGGTTGTAGACAGTTTGCTGGTGTGTTTTTTCTCCCGGGTTCTGGCTGCCGTCCATCGCCCGGATTCCGCTCATCTTCTCCTTTGAATGGGGAACCAGAGACGTGAGTACTGACTAACTTTCACCTGCTCTTTTTGTTTATTGCTTGTGTGAACAAGTGAAGCGGCCATTAAGTTTTAGGTCTCAACGCTCCCAAGCATCGACTCAGGCCTGCAACGAGGGTTTGGTGTGTCATGGGTGTGAGAAAGTGGGGGGGGGCATGTTGTATTGATCGTATTAAAGTAATAAATGCCAAACTGTTTTGCCAAATTGTAAATGCCTTTGAAGTGTGTTTGCCATGTTGGGTGTAATAGTGTTCGGTTAAGAGGGGGTTAAAAGGTAAAAGTGGTAATACACCATTAAAACATATGATAATAGGTTTTAATAAGAATCATTAACCTTATGTTTTATTGATTAAATTCTATTGGAGGCACCGCCAGTTATATTAGTTTACAAAATAAGGGATCTATAATTATAAGACAAATTGTATAAGACCAGGTAATTGCGCCATTATATTTACAAGTGAACCCAGGGCCCCGCCCATAGTACTACTACACCAAGCAGATCCACTTATTACTATATAGTTACACGGGACGGGTGCTACACAAGTATTCAAAAACACGATATACTGGGACATAAGTGTTTCCTACTGAAATTTCTTTTGCGCTTCTGATTGGACAACACAAACTTCTCTGAAGTGTATTAAAGCTCCTTTTCTCCCCAAGACGTTCCAATCTTCCTACTCCTCTGAGTGACACTTATTTCAGTCTCCTCACAGAATTTTAGGCTTTTACAGATGCAGGTCAACATTTAATTATTCATTATTGAAGAAATATTTTTTTGATTGTTTTTGATGTCATTGTTCTAAGCCTTATATGTGAAATGTGACGTATAGATAGATTTCAATTCTTTCTTTCTCTCAGGTGGTCTTGTCCAGCACCGTGAGTGTAGATGGCCACGTCCTGGCAGTGTCTGACAACATGTTTGTCCACAACAACTCTAAGCACGGCCGAAGGGCCCGCAAACTGGAGCCCGGCGAGTCTGTGGAGAATACTATGGAATATGGTGAGACGGTGACAACGTAACACTACAATGTTACACCTCATTTCAGTTTTATTACGTGTCTACTTCATCATTCACACTCAACACACTGTAACAGCAGGTACTTGAGTTCCTTAATGTCCATTTCTAATCGCCGTAATACATCAAACATAACCAGTGGTCATTAGATGAGCTAATTAATGCATTCATTAAGACAATTAAAAAAAAATCAAATTCAAACATGAAGAAGTCCATCCATTTCCTGCATGTTAATGCTGTCATTTTAGTACATTTAACTGATAATGCATCCATATTTCTATGTAGTTAAACTCTAAGTGTAGGACCATGTTTCTTTACACTGTTGTACTGCTACTTTTTCTCAATTAAAAGAGCTGAATACTTTTTCTATTTGTGTACTCAGGACACCAGTTTTCACTTGAGCTTTTTCAATTCTGTACAATTGCAGATCATATGATTTCTAAGCAAAATCTGATATAGATCCAATTCTCAGTTTTTGATGCTTTTGTTGTTATTCACAAACAAAGCCACATATATACAATTAAATAACTATGAACATTTCTGAAAGTTTTGCGATGAGCTTTTTAATTGATTGATTGATTGAATTGAATAAACCAAAACCAAAGAGGACCTCCAACACACCTGCCTGAGATTTACCGTCCTCTCTCCAGCTGCTGTACATGCTGAATTGAATGACTTGGGGTAACTCTTGCTTTGCCCTTCTGTCCAGCCACCCCGTGCATCAAAGCCATTAGTCCCAGTGAGGGCTGGACCACCGGCGGGGCGATGGTCATCGTCATTGGGGAGAACTTTTTTGACGGCCTGCAGGTGGTGTTTGGCAGCATGCTGGTGTGGAGTGAGGTAGGAATTGTCTTCAAAGCATCTCACTGATGATGGTACAGTCTGAAGCTTATTTTGAAATGATATATACATAGCATATGGCTTGGGTCATTATTTCAACGATTTATGGGCAATGCACATACATTCATCTTTCCACAGTATTGTGTCGGCCTAAATATTTACCAGGCGTGTAGGGGTATAATTTGTGCCGTCTTGTGTCCATGTAACTTTTTAACAATCTCACACACACACACACACACAATCTCACACAGACGGCGGACGTGTGCCTGACCACAGCCTCTGTGTACCTCCCTGTGTACCGGTGGCTTTGTGAGCGAGGGCCAAACAGAAACTGCAGAAAAACAGCTGGTTGGGTGGAGAGACAGACACATGAGAGATCCAGTGTGTTCATCATTTTTTTCTGATCTCTCATTGACAACTTTATCCAACACGTTTTTACTAGAGCTGGGACTTTAGCGCGTTAATTAAGATTAATTAATTACAATGTGAATTAAGATTAATTAATTAATTACAATTAAAAAATAACACATTAAACATTTTTTACGCATTTTTACACTTATTTTTTGCACCGCGGAACGTTTCTCACTGGATGAGTTTCGGAGGACCGATTATACTGGAGCACCAACTAGCGTCCATGACTTCAGACAACAACAAACCACAGTGAACATGAACGAAGAAGCTGACGAGACCGTGTCGGGTGGCCCCGTGAATGGGAAATCTTCTTATAATAAACACACGGATGGAAGCGTCGATAAGAGCGTGGTTGTGTGCAAGCTGTGCAACAAGGAATTCACATCGAGCCTCAAGTATCACCTCAACGCAACACAATTAGCAGCTAGCGTGGACGTACAAGGACCCACACCCAACCCACGCTGCACCAGATGACTGGTTTAAGGACCAGGGTAACTAAGTCCACGTCTGAAAAAATAACCAATGTTCTGAATGTACTTGAAAGTTTTGGTCTACTTAAAAAAACATAGTTTACACAAGGTCTACTTGCCTATAGGGTACCTGAATTTCTGAAAGTACTATATTTCTAAATATGCTATTCCTACACTTGTCTGCTGGAATTGGTTGAACAAAAATAAAAATCCATGTGAAAAAAATTACTTCTCACTGTTCTCAGGTCAAATATTTATGCAATTAAAATGCGATTCATTTCGATTAATTAATTACAAAGCCTCTAATTAGATTTTTAATCGAGTCCCGGCCCTAATTTAAAGTAAAATTCAGAACTCAAGGCAGTTAAAAGGGAATTTTAAAACTGTTGCAGTAGACACCCCAGCCTGGCTGTATCACAACACACACAATTTTGTCACTGATGGCAAAGCAACAAACTCTGCACAATTCCTTCCAACGAGCCACCCTAACTGATCCTGAACCTGCCTGGTGAGGAGCTGCACACACCACCAACCACTATTCAACCAGCCTCTTGTCCATGCACCCAGGAGACAGACACCTCACTAGGTCTCAACGTTGTGATGGCCTAACTCCTGATGAACACGGTCTACTGTAGCAATGTGTAGCGGTTCTGTGTTCTTCAATTAGCCCCTAATTGCTTTAAGTACAGCAATTAATAAGTAGAACCAATATTCTGATACACAAATAGCTGTGTACTCAATTCCATCTTCCTTTTCAGTGCACAAATAAAGTTCATCTTTAAGTTCATGACCTTTTCTAAACTACTGTCCTGCTCCAGCTGCTCTCCAGATTCCAGAAGCAGACAGAGCTTTGATGGATCTCTGTACGACACTTGTCTAGGACCAGTACACTGCGAACTAGTCCTTTACTTTCTTGCATGCTTTTTAAAATTTCTCCTAATTTATAGGTTATAGTTGAGTAATGTTTACCTGAGCAGAGACTGAAGCCTGTTTCCTCAGTATGTCTTGTTATAAGAGCCTAACTGTGCTTTGCTACATATACTGACTGACAGTTTGCTCCGGAAGCATGTCCCCTTTACTGACAACCCTGTCAGCTGTTTATTCAGTTATCATCTTGGTTATATTGCTATTGAGAGGCAATAGCTATGCTATCAAAACATAAGCCTCGGCCCTGAACACTTTGGTTAATTCATTACTGCCAAAATGTATTAAGCATTTTTCATTCATTAACAGACACTCTCATTCTATCCTTATGTATTTACCCTCTCTTCAAATTGAACTCATAGCAATTGACAATCATAAGCCCCGCCTCGGCTCTGAAAACTAAAAATATAATGCAACAAACAACTAATCTACATCGATTCACATTGTTTTTATTCCACAGGTACAAATAAAACTCCATTATACCATCCACGTTTCTCAAAATCCCTCAGCAACAGAACAAGAAAACTTGACCTTCAGCAGTAATGGAGTACATAACCTGTTGACTTGTGGGTAATGCAGTTTTTAATAGACTGGCTTGAACTTTCAGAAAGCGGCGAGAAGCCAGGGAGCAAAACAAGTAAGGAGTATTGAGAGGAAGAAATAGAAACAAAAAGCTAGATAATAATGTTTGGCTGTTATTGTTTTCTGTGTCTAACATCTTGATACATGGCCTGTGGTATTTAGGAGATTTAATGCAGAGGAGTGAGAGAGATCTATAAAGCCTACTCCTGCACCCTGGTGGAAGCCATCTTTAATTTATGAACACTAAAAAAATAAAGGTTTTCTGTGAAGGCTCAGCAGCCTGTAACAGACTCTCTCACAGCAGCATGGCACCGGGCAGATATTGATGACGTGGTTACAGATGGATATGCGCTTCTGAGACCTTTATACTTTATTATGGTATATAGAGGTTTATGAGTAACTACTACCCCCCTCGTTAGTAAATTGCCTCCATAGCGCCCCCTGGAAATCTTCGACGAAGCCGCGCCGGCACCCTGTTTGACCTACAATGGTGATTTTTGAACAAATGTATTACAGGATGACTTTAAAAGGTCTCTGGGGACACTGCTCTAAAACAAACAGGAGGTCCGTTATAATTTTTTTAGTGTGAATATTCTCTGTATTTTTTGCAAAGAGGCAAAAAACCTATTTGAGTGACGTTTTGATTTGTTTAAGGTACAACTTACCTATAGGCTACCTGAATTTCTGAAAGTACTATATTTCTAAATACACTATTTCTACACTTGTCTGCTGGAATTGGTTGAACAAAAATAAAAATCCATGTGAAAAAAATTACTTCTCACTGTTCTCAGGTCAAATATTTATGCAATTAAAATGTGATTAATTTTGATTAATTAATTACAAAGCCTCTAATTAGATTTTTAATTGAGTCCCGGCCCTAGAAATTATACGAGCGGTCGTTAATAAACATTTGGACAGTTGAGATACTTAGCTCATATTGCAAGTAAGCAGTGATGAAAATAGGCCGACCGTCTGGTCTCAATAGTCTTTAAATGTCTTCATGACTTACGTTTCTTATACTTTCTCTCTTCCAGTCTGCATGCATGCAATCTCACTGTGAGCTGCTGTGAGAACCTGGCAAAGAATATCAACCCATCACAAGTTAGAGAGCTGGACCTGTCCAACAACAACCTGACAGATGCAGGAATAACACTGCTCTCCAAGAAACTGAAGAACAGCAAATTGGAGAAACTCAGGTAAAAATGAGACAACCGCGTTCGTCCAGATTAAATAAAAATTGAAAGTGTGAAAAATATTATTCTTTCTGTATTTTCTGATCGTTCAGACTGAGGAGCTGCAATCTAACACAGCACAGCTCCGATGACCTGACCGCCGTCATCAGCTCAGCCTCCTGCCAGCTTAGAGAATTGGACCTATCTGACAATGACTTGCAGGACGTAGGAGTCAAAACGCTCTCTGGTGGACTGGAGAGTCCTCACTGTCAACTGAAGATACTCTCGTGAGTTCCAGATTAATAAATAATGTATTAGTCTTTGCGGTTTGTTGATACGGTGATAAATAAGATGAAATGTTGTGGTAAGTGGGTGTTTTTTTTTAAGTGTGTCCTTGTGCAGAGTGACAGAGGAAGGCTGCACTTTCCTGGCATCAGCTTGGAACTCGTCCAGTTTGAGAGAGCTGGACCTGAGCTACAACCACCCGGGAGAGTTGGGCGTGCAGCTTCTGTCTGCTCTGATGGCCGACCCACAATGCAGCCTGCAGAAACTCAGGTAGTGGCGGCACGGATCCATTGTTATCGACAAATGCAACTAAAAAAAGATGTTAAAGATATACTGTATCCATGATAGTACATCCATCTGAGTGCACTGCAGCCCGTATGTGGGTAGCTTAATACTAAACTTAGGAAATTCTAAGACTCAATTCAATTCAATTCAATTCATTTTATTTTGTATAGCCCAAAATCGCAAATTACAAATTTGCCTCAGAGGGCTTTACAGTCTGTACACATGCAACATCCTCTGTCCCGAAACCCTCACATCGGCACAGGAAAAACTCCCCAAAATATGAAAAAACCCTTCAATGGGGAAAAAAGGGAAGAAACCTTAGGGAGAACGTCAGAGGAGGATCCCTCTCCCGGGATGGACAGACTGCAATGGATGTCATGTGTACAGAATCAACAATGTAAAAGATGTACAATACATTCAATTTCTCTAACTGAAATGATACAAGTAATTGCAAGTAGCAGAAGAGGTGTACGGCAGGACCACTGCAGGGACAACCTCCATCAGATAGAACCACCATCCACAGAGGCTTCTGTGGGGAGGGAGAGCAGAAAGATGTTGGTTTTTGATGACAGTAATATGAATCATAAACTCAGATTTCAGACTTTTCTTTTACCTTTAAAGTGTAGTAGCCTCAATATTTAGTTCAAGCTGTTGTCTTTAGAAATCTTCAAGATAATCTCCACATCGTTTTCAGCATAAAAGGGGAACGTAACGTAAAGTCTGTCACTATTTACTCCACAGTCTACCTGTGCTAGGTATTACCTGGCCGTTGTTTTAAGTAATGGAAGTGCGCAGCCATTAACAGCACGCAGAATGTTGCGGAACTTCTACAAATACTGTTTCATCACAGTAAAACTACTGTAGTATCTACAGTTATATTACTGTTATGTACCAATATAAATGAAACGTGGGAGTCCCATACCGTATACACGGCTTAAAATAATCAAATTATCCACATTCCCATAAGCATCTCATAAGAGTCGCTTTTACTGCCACACATACAATATGGGTGTTTGTGTACTCCATAGTATAACATTAGAAATGTCTGGCCCTGAAATGTCCCAGATGTTTCACCTCATCACAGGCCAGAAGGTCATTGTCAGCCAATTTAAAATGAGGGAATTTAAAAACTAAGGGTCCACACTGTTTGCAGGAGGAGCAGCTGAGATGAGGAGTTGGATCCAGGTGAAGACGGCGGCGGCTGAAGCTGGCGGAGCAGCAGGGCGCCGCTGCGTACGTTGGCCCGTCACTGTGTTGGATAAAAGCGTCGCATTCACTGATGTCTACGCATCGTCAATGACAGTGCGGGCCGCTCCCCTGGCCCGCGTTTGAGCTCTGCCGCGTGTAGAGACACGCTCACACATAGATATATGTATGTGTTTTATTCACATGGAAGGATTCCAGCCTCTCTGGGAGGAAGGCAGCCGCTGGGGCTGTGCAGCCGGCTGGCAGCTCCGTCTAGCGGGGCCACGAGTCAAACACAATTCATGGGCTGCTCTGTGCTTGGGATGCAGCATCTATAACGGGGGCATGTCGTGCGTTCAGCTTCGGGGCGTGTGTGGGAAACAGGGTCCTTTGGCGCCATCGTGTGGCGGCGGCGGGGCGTTGCAGCACCAGAGGGCAGCGGGAGTAGAAACGTCCACAGCGCACGTCGTGTGGCTCAGTCATCGATTGCGGTGCTGCAACGCGACTGTGACTTTCATCCGGGCGTCTTGATCGGTTCGAACGGGGGGGGAAGATTCCACTTTGTTGTGACAGCAGAGCATAGACATGTATAGAAAGGCTAGATGGCTCAAGGCGGAGTCGGCTGTGTCGTCACTTGGCGGCCATCTTGGGTCAGGAGACTGCGCTGCTGTGGACGGAAGGTGAGTGACATACGCCAACTAAAATGCTCGTAACTTGCTGAATTCTTGACGGATTTACAAACGGTTTGGTTTATTACAAACCTTATTAACGTGGCTACGATTTGTGCTGATGCCGATGTTTAAATTGTAGCTTCACGTTTTGAGAAACGCTTAACATTGCAGCGTAGCTGTGTGTTTCATGGCTGCCCTCTACTCTAAAGTGATACCACACAGTCGACATTTTCAATTATTAACAGGTTTCCTGAGACCAACAACGTTTCTTGACAACCTAATCTTTTGTCTAAATGTCATTTTGTGGATGTGGTTGTATTTATTTGCTGGCTAGCAGTGAAGAGGTCGTAAGTGAGTCACCAAGCAATTGTAAATTGGTGGGAGAGGCAGGGTTAGCTTTGAGTTACACGTGATTTCCAAGTGGTTTGGTTTCTTAAAAACATCTTTACATTTGGATTACTTTGTTGGGTTTTTTCTGAGACAACATTACAAGATTGGCTACATATATTTTCATACATGCAGTACATAGAATCAAAATGATAATATATTTTATACTGTATTTTAGTCCATACCCTCAGTGTTGAAGGATATAAATGTGCAAGGTTAACAATCATTTATATCTGACTACTATTTCTCCCATTTGTAAGGTTTCCCAAATGTAGCGAGTGCTGGAGACAGTGGGAGCGTGCCCTGAGAAGGGAAGGTTTTGTGGCTAATGACAGAACATACTGCTCTGCAGCGAACACTTCAGAAATGAAGATTTGGACGGGACAGACTATCGGATTCAAAGCTGGAGCTGTTCCATCTGTCTTCAACTTCCCTGCTCATCTTCAGAGGGTACGTGTACAATTGGCCAACTAGATTACAAGGTGTTAAAGATGGATGCATCGATGTTTAAATGTGATTTAATGTCACACTTTCTGCAAGTTTAGCAATACATAAAGTGTATTACAGATCAATTGAATATTTAACTATTTTTTCAGCCGGTAGCACCAAGAAGCACAAACGCTTCAAGAAAAGCAGGAGAAAACCAGCCCATGTACCCCGAGCAGGATCAACCTCCACCTGATGTTGTGAGTATTTGTACACATGAGGAATGTCACTAACAAATACCCTAACCCTAATTAACTTCATTATATATTTATTTATTATTTATTGTTTTTTTTTTTCTTTTTTATGCAATGCCTTCCTCTCCAAAGGCTCTTAAGGCCAAACTTGATGCAGCCATGGCCACAGCGCGTGAACTGTGGCGGGAAAAGAGCAATGCCTTGGCAAGGGTAAGGAGGGCCAAGAAGAACATGAAGGCTCTTCTGGAGGAGCTGAAAGCTAAGAACCTCATCAATGAAGAGCTGAATGACAAGCTGGAATGCTACTCAGGTAAAATAAATAATGACTTTAAATGTTTTGTCTTTTTTATGTTCTGAGTTAGACATAAAAATTACTATCAAAGGAGACTTACTAAATCACCTTTTCTAATTACATTTCAGATCTTCCGGTTCACCTCCTGTCAAGACAGGGTGCAGAGTACACCCAGAGAGACTTTGCGCTCACTCTCCACCTGCATGGTCCTAAGGCGTATCACTACCTGAGAGACGACCTGAAAATTCACCTTCCACATCCCAGTTCCTTGAAAAGGTATTCTTCGTCTCTAATTTCAACTACAGTAACAACTTCAGCTACAGACTGTAGTGTCATGAATAGTTAAACTTACTGATCTAAGTCGTGCTAATACATTTTGATGTTGTTGTTTTTTTAGTATGTCCAGGGTCCACAATAGGGGTGATTGGGTTAGTGGCTCATTGGGTAAGTAATTAAATGGTCAATGTCTCAATTGTGTCAAGGTGGCTGAGCTCACTGGACGCCAAACCTGGCCTCAACAAAATGATGCTGGACATGCTGGGAAAACGGCGCCAAGAAGATGAGGCCAAATATGGGGTTGTCACTCTGATGTTGGATGCGATGGCCATAAAGAAGCATGTTCAGTACGATCCACAGTCACAAACCATGTCTGGTTTTGTGGACATGGGGGATCGTATAAATCAAAGTGACATAGCTTCAGAGGCTCTTGTGTCTCTGGTCGTTGGGCTCCAAGGTTACTGGAAGGCTCCAATTGGTTACTATTTGACTAAGAGCCTAACCCCGGAAACCCAGAGTGTCTTAGTTGTGCATGCTCTGGAAGAGCTTCATCAGCGCCAGATCTTGTGACCTTAAGGCAACACCATGTGAGCCCTTGAAGACACATTTCCCCCATCCAAGAACCCGTGACAAGGTTTTTGTTATGATGGACGCTTGCCACATGTTGAAGCTGACGCGCAATATGTTGGAGGTACGTGCCTCTCTGGTTGACCATATTCAGTTGTTTATGTTTTAATTGTATGAAATCTGTGTTATCACATAATTGTGGAGAATATGCAGATTTACATTGCATGTTTGCGAGCAGTTAAAAACTGGTTATTCTGCAGGCATACAGCCCAATTTTAAGCGTCACTGGCACCATCAATTGGAAGTACATCGTTCATCTCAACGACGTCCAAAAAAAAGTGGCCTGCATGCTGCAAATAGGGTCACTGATAAACATGTTTACTTTGGTAATCAGAAGATGAAGGTATGTTTTTATGATGATTTGCTTTGTGTTTTTATCCTGGTGCTGATGTTTGGATCTTGTAGCGCTAATTTTCTCCTCATTTGTGTATTTTATCTCAATCAAGGTCTCCCTGGCTGCTCAGGCCCGCAGTAATTCCGTGGCCTGCAACCCTGCGCACCTTGCAGGATCTGAAGGAATATGCAGTGTTCCAAGATTGTGAGGCTACAGCAGAATTTATCGAGGTAATAAAGCAAGAGATCTGCATCACAATCCAAAGTCATTTCCAAATATTCTACTGTTCTTATGAACATTTGAGTGATTAATTGCTTTAATCCTGTTGGAATTTATGGCATTTATTACAGGTGACAGATTCCAGATTTTAAGATTTCACAAAAACATGACAACACAACACTTGTAGATCTACTATTTTGGTTGTTAATGTGTACAGAATATATAATTGGTGTTTCAGTATCAAAAAAGTATCCTCAAGTCTAGCAATATGCAAGCACATATGTACAGTATGAGCTTTTTGTACTTACCGCAACTCATAATTAGCCCAGGAACACCCCCATCTCAGGTTTAAATATCAAATTATTCAGACTTAGATGTATACTATGATACGTTAAACTCAGTTAAGGTGATGATTTCAGTGCTTCCAGTCACTTAAGATATTTGTTTATAGATAACGGACAGGCTGTTCGATATCTTGAACAGCCGCAATCCCAGAGCCAGAGGGTTCAAAGCCCCACTTGGTTCTCGGAACTGGACAAGCACCAGGGAGTTCTTGTCAAGAGCCAGGGCTTACTTGCTCGCTTTGAGGATGGGAGATGGCACACCCCTCTACCGTACAAAGAGGTCTTTAAAAAAAAAGAGAATGTTCTGTTGGTGATGCACTGATACCCCCCCCCCCCCGACACAAGTACAACTATTTAACTTTTGAGTAGTCACCAATATCCACTACAGATTCTTAATTATAATGTAATAATCATAATGAGACTTTATATTTGAATACCAATAGTTCATCACTACGGGTTTCAGTGCATCCCTAGTCTATGAGGTTGTCCGGATATCTAATTCTCTGCTATCTTCTGCATCATGTTCAGATGCTCTGTCCTCCTCCTGTCTGCATCGCGTTCAAAAGATGCTCTGTCCTGTCTGAGTTCATGAGATGCCCCACTCTTCAAGTGGTACGTATTATTTTATAATTCATATGATAATGTATTTACTTGTCTGTGAATTAGTCTCTGTTGCGATTCTCTTCTTTGTTTTTGAAGGTTGCTCTCTGTCCTCGGCTTTGTCATAAACATTGACACATTGATGGCGATGATTCCCGTGCTCCTCGAAGGACAGCGATATGTCCTGACGTACCGATTCAGCCAGGACCACTTGGAGCTTCTTTTCAACTCCATCAGAGCATCCGGTAGAGTTCATATTTACCAGCCACATAAAGTGTCAGCATATGATCTTATAGCTTTCACATATACAGTATCTGGAGTTGTCCGAAAAACTATTTAGAGTATTTAGAATGTCTGTGTGTTTGCATAAATATTGTTCTGAAGGTGGCTGGAATAACAACCCTAACGCCAGCCATTTCAAGTACATTTTCCGGAAGCTGATGGCCAGGTGTGGGGTTGTTAAACCAAGCAGCAAAGGCAATGTGACAGCACAGGATGACACAGAGTCCCTACCAGCTGATCAGTCTGCTGTTCAGTCCTACCGCATAGACACATCTACCAACCTGTCGGCTGTAGACATGTCCTCTGCAGAAGGAGAAGATCTCCCTTCCCCGTTTGCAGACATTCCTGCCCTTGTACAAGACCACAGCTATCTTCCCAAGAAGTTTGATGGTCTTGTGGAAAATGTGCTTGTGTACATTTCAGGTAGAGTTAGACTTTATAGTAGTATATAGCAGAGGTGTGGACTCGAGTCATGTGACTTGGACTCGAGTCAGACTCGAGTCATGAATTTGATGACTTGAGACTCGACTCGACAAAACGTACAAAGACTTGCAACTCGACTTGGACTTGAACACCGATGACTCGTGACTTGACTTGGACTCGAGCCTTTTGACTCGAGAAGACTTGCTACTTCCCATGAAAACTGGGGGAAACATTTTCACAGCACCGCGCCGCTCTGTTTATCTGCATCTGTCAAAAAAATGTGCGCCACCTGTATGCAGAGAGCGCGCGCTGCCTGAACAACATCCAATCACTGCAGTCCATTTGACCGTATCAACGAGACAGCTCGTTCATGGTTACAAAAATCGGGATTTTTGAACCCGGATTCAGACTCCGATGGAAATCCTCGCCAACATTATGTCAACGTCCGTTTTAAAGTAGTGTAATGAGCTGAGTTAAAGTTATTAGTTAATCAGTTATGCAGATGTTGCATGTGTTCACGTTATGCTTTGTTACCAGCTGTAGTTACGCGAGACAACCCGAGTTTTGGGGGGCCGTGTATGCGGAAGTGTTCGTTCGGCGTGGTGACGGCCAACAGTGACCGAAGTTGAGTTGTTTTATATAAATAAATGCAGCGGAGTTGCAAGCCAGTCATCGCCTCCTTATTTACGCTGCGGCATTGGGGTGAGCGTTACAGTACTATAACACAGTCACAGTCCATCCACCGTTACCCTTCCCTTCGTAGTCTAGGTCTGTGAGGCAGCGCACCATCACCCAGGGTTCCCCGTCCCCACTATAATAAAATGACTTGAATTGACTCGAAAATAAAATGGCACGACTTGTGACTCGACTTGGGACTTGTTGGCTTTGACTTGTGACTCGACTTGAGACTTGTTGGCCTTCACTTGTGACTCGACTTGGGACTTGCTTCGTCATTGACTCGACTTGACTCGGGACTCGAGGGCAATGACTTGAGACTTGCTTGTGACTTGCATAACAGTGACTTGCTCCCACCTCTGGTATATAGTATTTAGCCTATAACTAATTCATTTCCCCATGCTTATTAATTAAAAAAAGTCATTATAATGTGAATCTGTCCACCATTGATTTCAGGATTTGTGGTGCGACGCACACTAAAAAAGCTTTCCTGTGATGTCTGCCGGGCAAGCCTGTTGATGGATGCTGAATCTGCCAGTAAGGACCAGAGCTACCATCTGCTGACGCTGAAAAACAATGGAGGTCTTGTCATCCCATCAGCAGGCACCGTGAAGGTCGTCAGGGCAGCAGAGTGGGTTGTTCGGCAGGCAGTAGCAGATTCCAGGAGATCGCAACCCATCAAACTGTTGGAGGTCCTCTACGTGGTGAGGAAGAGGATAGGTGGAGAGGATGTGTTTTTGCTCGGGGAGCACATCACTGACACGCGATATGGCGTTGACAGTCACCACCATACACTCTTGACTCTGGTTGTGTCCCTCTTCTTCAAGCTAAGGCTGCACCACATTGCGAAAATGTCAACGCTTAGCTTGCAGAAAGACAGTGTGAGACAGAAGCTCACAAAAACTGTCCTTTTCAAAGGGCAGTAGCGCAAACTATTTGTGCACTTAAAGGATGGGTTTTCAACTGGTGGTCTGTTTAGTTTGCTACTCTTCTTTGATGTTTGCATGTGAATGAGTGGTGTATGAGTGTGTGCGTGAATGGGTGAATGTGGGGCTTTGTAAAGCGCTTTGTGCACCAAGACGGTGTAGAAAAACGCTATGTAAGTTCAGACCATTTAAGAGAGAGGAGGAGAGGGAGGGAGCTGTATTGATTATATTGTATTGATGGAAAGAGTTTTGTGTCCAATTGTGTCTTAATGTTTTTTTTTTTTTCTAATTGTGTGCCTTTGGACCTAAGTCAAAAAACAAAGACCCATCTCTTTTCTCTTTATTTTACAGAATGGCAACTTTATATTTACAGATTTATATTATACATGAATTTACACATGTATTTAATAATGTTAGTGCAATTTTGTTTATTACTAATATTATTTCATGTTTCATGTACCTTATAAATATTGATATCATTACTGTGTGTGTGTGTGTATGGGTATACCTAGTGCTTTACCTGTCTAGTCTACTTAATATACTATTTTCTTAATAAACTCCGTGGCTATAATTTTTCACAAGTATGAAGTTAAATAGCCGCATCCCTGACGTTTGTGACACACCAAGCCGTTTGAAAATCGGTTGAAAATTGAGCAAAATATAGTTATTTCAGCACTACATGCACAATAGACTTTAATGTTATAACTGGACGAGCGGTCCTGTCCTAAGATGGCCGCCGTGTGACGTCGTCGGGTCCCATTGGCTCTCAGCGCCGGTAAGCCATCTAGCCTTTCTATACATGTCTATGCAGCAGAGCGCCAGGGCAATGGCGGCTGGCCGGACGTGGTAAACAGCTGGGGGAGTCTCGTCGTTTTTATTTCGGTGGTTTCAGGTCGCATATTGGAGGGGAGCGCCCCCTAGCGGGCTGGAGGCTGCGCGCCCGTCAAGTCAGCGTCAACGCCGATACGTGCTGGTTCTGGCGGAAGCGCTCCGTGTCTTGGCGTGCTGCGGAGAACTTGACGGCGGAGGAAATGCCGTGTCGTTACGCGTTTCGAACGGCAGAGAGCAGCCTGTCCATTCCGATGGCAGGGGGGGATTTTTACATGACATGACATTACATTACATGTCATTTAGCTGACGCTTTTATCCAAAGCGACTTACAATAAGTGCATTTCCACATAAAGATGCAAACTCAGAAGAACAAGTAACAAAGTACAATTTTCATCAAATAAGCAGTTTCAAAACATGTTATAGAAAAGTGCCATTATAAGTACAGTTTAAGTGCTACCATTTGTTAGTGCTACAGTTTGCTAGTGTTTTAGTCAAGGTAGAGTCTAAATGGATCCATGTGTGTCTGTGCACAGTGTGCGTGAGATTTTCAAAAAGGCTCCTTTCCCACCGGCAGAAATGATTCAAATGTTGCAAGTATTCAAAAACACGATTGCCTGGGACATAAGTGTTTCCTACTGAAATTTCTTTTGCGCTTCTGATTGGAAAACACAAACTTCTCTGAAGTGTATTAAAGCTCCTTTTCTCCCCAAGACGTTTAGTTCAATCTTCCTACTCCTGAGTGACATTTATTTTACTTAGTTTTACAGATGCAGGTCAACATTTAATTATTCATTATTGAAGAAATCTTTTTTTAAATTGTTTTAATTGTTTTTGATGTCATTGTTCTAAGCCTTATATGTGAAATGTGATGTATAGATAGATTTCAATTATTTTTTTGGATGTGAGACACCTCTTCCTTTCCTCTCTCTCGATATGGGGCATCATTTGGACATCACTTGGCCTGCCGAGGTCACACACGCGACTAAAAGTACGTCACTTTTGATGAAAGATAAACCACATGTAATGTAATATAATGGATTAAACCACGTGTGTGTAATGATTTAATCTACGGCTTACTGGGTGCGTTTGATGAAATCATCTAAATGGTGATACTGCAAAACAAGATCATCTTTGTTTGTGAAGAAGCTCAGCCTGTAAGATCATAAATCAATTATTGCCATTATAAATCATTTTTTGTGTAGCCAGTGAGGAAATGTCCCTCCTGAGCTACTATAGATTCAGGTCAGCCTTGGCACCTCCTACTTCCTGGTTCACCAATTAGACAGGCTGTAAAAGCTTCACGTAATGAAGCTGTGTCAGCATGCTTGTCCCTTTCGCTGTTGCACTCTGGCTTGAGAATTCCGAGAGCAGGTAGGTGGTTTTATTCTCAGTTCTTGAGCAAATGATTTGGCTGTTGGTGATCTTTCTGGTTTGTCTCCCAGCTCGTCAGGGCCCAGGTGCAGGAGGCTCAAAGTCCAGGCTGCGATTGTAAGCCACTGCTGTTTTTGCTATATTCTTTTCTGGTTTTGTCTCTTTCTTTTTGTAGTATTAGTTCAATTCCAGAAGATACTTATTGTTAAAATTGCTTCTTATTAGGAGCGCTTGAGGCTCAACAGTGTGGCTACCCAGGTGGTGGTGAGTGTGGTGATTGGGCCTCTCACCTGCACTTCACATTATCAGTAGTTTGATGGTATATTTTTTACATAATTCTTCAGTATATTCCTTAGTTTGAGCTGTATTTGTGTGGCGCATCCAAGCCAGCGAGGGCCCTGTGGCCTAGTCACCAGTAGAATTCAATTTGTTAGATGCCCATTCGGTTATTCTGGGACTTTGGTCACCCGTTGCTCCGTGTTTGTTCAATAATGAATTTTATGAGGAAATCCACCCTGTGCTACCAGTAGTTATAAATGTCTTTCCTACAGTTAATCAACTTCTCATTCAATATACACACAATGCATTAGCCAAAAGTATTTACTTACATTTCAGTTAAATTAAATTAAACAGATTTCTCCCCCATTCTCTTATTTAGGTGAAGTAGATGGCCCCAAAAATGGAAACGGCAATGCAAAATGGATTTTAAAAAAGCAAGGCGAACCCCTGACTGCGATACACGGACCAAGATTTTTGCTATTACCTTCTTTAAATTTCAATTCAATTACTGAACTTCAGGATTTGGGGAATATTAAGATGCCAACCAGGTGTAACATGTTTGACCTTCCTTTTGTGGAGTCACCCTGTTAGGTGAGGGGGCAAAGTAACCATTCATTTTTTTTAATATTGTAGTTTTTTTTTACTCATTTCTGTTTGTTCCATATGCTTTGGGCAAGAAACGTAGTGGTGGAGTACAAAAACGTCAGAAACTTGGGTTATTAACAACAATACCACAGGGACGCAGCTCTTATCGCCAACGGAAAGCTTTTAATGATTTGAATGGCTTGGTAGTCCAAAATTATGGTGCTGTATGTTCTGTAGTGTAAATTGCTTGAATTGTATGTGCGTACCCTGTAAAAATGCACTGTAAATGCACATGTCTGTGGACAGTAATTAAAACCGCTTTAAAGAACCGTCATCTTGACTGAAAATGATTTTTGTTCCACAATGACAAATGGGAGTGTTCTAAAGATTCATTTTAATGGATATTCAAAATTGTACAATGTAGTGCTGTTGTTGGAATATTGACTCTGAAATTCGAACACTTCAATGTAACCCCCACCCTCTATGTTAGGGCCTTGGTGTTAAAATGTATTCCTTTTTTACAATTGTACTTTAATTTTGACTGTAGATTAATAGTTAATGTATTCTGGAATCTTGTAGGAACCACCTGCGATTGCTGATTATGGGTGGTCGACCTCAAATGACGGAACCATCCAGGTTAAAGGAAGCTTATGGATCTTGGGTAGCAGATGGGCGAGGCTTGGGCTCTTCATCCAGGTATTTATGTAATGCTTGTTAAAATGTCTTTCAACCTTAACTGTCTGCTTCCAGTATGTCCTTGTCTGTCTTTAACTTTTTGGGCTCCCTTTATCTGCTGTTTAACTATTTGATGTTCAATGTTTTAAGAATGTGTGTATTGCTGATTAATGTTGGGCTGTGTAAGGAGCTCTCAGTGTTGCCAAGATTTTTCTTGCTGCGTTCCTTATTTATGTTGTGACTTGAAACAGGGTGGTCAAGAGAACATAACGGGCTCCCTGAAGTCAAGCTAATTCTGCCTCCTGTGAGAAGTGTCGAAATGACCTCTGCCCTCCAGCTGACTTGGGGTTTTGGTGAGGTTAGTATCTTTTCCTCAGTACTGTTTTGTAACACTTGTTGGGCAGGCTGTTTGATGGCTCTAATAACATGTGCCTCTAACTGACTCCTCAGTACTGCCTTTGTTATGCTTTCAGGCAAAGTACTGTTGTGTTCTCTGGATGGTCCTACATCAACCTAAACGGCTCGTGCTTCAGGGCCTCCAAGAAGTGGTCCAGCAGCTTCAGCCTCCTGTGGACTGAGCCGTTTGAGCAAAAGTTAAGACTTTTTTTTTTTTTCCCCCAGTCTTTTTGTCATTAAAGTTGTGGCACAACTTTGATTCTATTGTATGGCCCAAAGAACTATTTTGGCTCTTTGCACTGTAACATGAAATAGTAAATGGCAAAAAATTGGTACACTAAAGTCATTTCTGCTGAATTTGTTGCCCATACTGAATGAAAATTAGTAAAGAACTTTCTGCTGCGCAAATTTATGAAGCTAATCATTTCAAGAAACTTTTACTTGCAACGATGAGGGAGGAGAAACTTCCCGAAGATACTCCGCTGCACGTATGCGCATTTTACCGCCGCAGACGTGATTTCCGTTGAGGCGGATGCTAGAAGTGTGAAGAAAGCGCTCCTCAGTCCAGAAGGTAAGTTTCAGCTACCCTTGCACGATAAAATGTTAGTTGATTTAGCAAACTTACTCTGCAATTTGCCAGTCTTAACTGTTTGCGGTGAACTTGTTTTTAAAGTCTAGCTTGAATGTTAACGGCTAGACTGTCACACATGGAATCCTCTAAAATAACATTAAATATAAATTGCCTTTCAGCAAACCATGCTTAATAGCAGGTTCAATGATATTTGTCAATCTTCCAGCTAACGCTTGAATTCGGTATAAATGGTTTTTATTTTTGTCTATGGTAGTGTAACGCATGATTTTGAAAGGAGCAACCTCATCAGGAAATATTCCCAGTTATCAGTTTAGCAATTTAGTAACCTTAATATGCGATATAATGTTTCACTTGGTGTTATTAAAACTTTACTCTTTATCACTTAGTTAGGCCTGACTCAAGTTAGGCAGGACCAGCCCTTGGTTAAGCTGTTGTAGGCAGACTGCCTGGGGACTTCTTAGGACACACCAAGCCCATCTTCCACCTTCCACAATAAACCAATGTTTAAATGCACATCACTAGTTCAGCTTCTTTCCAGGAGTTTTGTTTTCTCGCCTAGCAGGTCTCTATAGATCATAATTCTGTCTCTTCCTGACACCAGCTGCTGCCACCATTATTTTAAATAAAATTCATATTACTGTCATCATATGCCAACATTACCCTTTCCTAAAGTCTTTGCTCTTCCTCTCCACAGAAGCTTCTGTGGATGGTGGTTGCCACTGGAGTGGTCCTGCTGTAGACTTGGCCTGCTACTTGCAATTATTTGTATCAATTCTGTTACAGGATTTGAATGTATTGTACATCCTTTACAATGTTAATTCTATACACATGACATTCATTGCAGGATTTCTATCCTGGGAGAGGGATCTTTCCAGATGGTCTCATTAAGGTCTTTCCCCCCCATTGAAGAATTTATTTGGAAGTTTTTCCTGTGTGAATACAAGCCAGGGTGCAAGGTGATGATATCTTGTCAATGTTTCACAAATTTTTCTGAATGTTTTTTGTAATATCTTATTACTTGCAGGATGCCTTGGGCAGAAGTAGCCTTGTGAGAAAATTGCCATTGCACTGCAACCGATGGGAATTAGCTCACGGTAAGACCTGTTTCTTTTAGTGTAGTACATGTATTAACTTAATGTCCAAGAATAAAAGCATTTGACTGTAAGAAGTTGCAAACTTGTTGATTTTTTTTTTTCTGTCTGTGTTGAGTAATCTTGTCTTATGATTACTTGCAGGATGACTTGGGCAGCATTGGAATGTGAGAACTGCCACTGGGCTGCAACAGATGTGGGGTTTCGGCTAAAGGTAAGACCTTGTTTTTAAGTGTCTTGTGGGAGGGGTTGTTTTTAAGTGTCTTGTGGGAGGGGTTGTTTTTAAGTGTCTTGTGGGAGGGGTTGTTTTTAAGTGTCTTGTGGGAGGGGTTGTTTTTAAGTGTCTTGTGGGAGGGGTTGTTTTTAAGTGTCTTGTGGGAGGGGTTGTTTTTAAGTGTCTTGTGGGAGGGGTTGTTTTTAAGTGTCTTGTGGGAGGGGTTGTTTTTAAGTGTCTTGTGGGAGGGGTTGTTTTTAAGTGTCTTGTGGGAGGGGTTGTTTTTAAGTGTCTTGTGGGAGGGGTTGTTTTTAAGTGTCTTGTGGGAGGGGTTGTTTTTAAGTGTCTTGTGGGAGGGGTTGTTTTTAAGTGTCTTGTGGGAGGGGTTGTTTTTAAGTGTCTTGTGGGAGGGGTTGTTTTTAAGTGTCTTGTGGGAGGGGTTGTTTTTAAGTGTCTTGTGGGAGGGGTTGTTTTTAAGTGTCTTGTGGGAGGGGTTGTTTTTAAGTGTCTTGTGGGAGGGGTTGTTTTTAAGTGTCTTGTGGGAGGGGTTGTTTTTAAGTGTCTTGTGGGAGGGGTTGTTTTTAAGTGTCTTGTGGGAGGGGTTGTTTTTAAGTGTCTTGTGGGAGGGGTTGTTTTTAAGTGTCTTGTGGGAGGGGTTGTTTTTAAGTGTCTTGTGGGAGGGGTTGTTTTTAAGTGTCTTGTGGGAGGGGTTGTTTTTAAGTGTCTTGTGGGAGGGGTTGTTTTTAAGTGTCTTGTGGGAGGGGTTGTTTTTAAGTGTCTTGTGGGAGGGGTTGTTTTTAAGTGTCTTGTGGGAGGGGTTGTTTTTAAGTGTCTTGTGGGAGGGGTTGTTTTTAAGTGTCTTGTGGGAGGGGTTGTTTTTAAGTGTCTTGTGGGAGGGGTTGTTTTTAAGTGTCTTGTGGGAGGGGTTGTTTTTAAGTGTCTTGTGGGAGGGGTTGTTTTTAAGTGTCTTGTGGGAGGGGTTGTTTTTAAGTGTCTTGTGGGAGGGGTTGTTTTTAAGTGTCTTGTGGGAGGGGTTGTTTTTAAGTGTCTTGTGGGAGGGGTTGTTTTTAAGTGTCTTGTGGGAGGGGTTGTTTTTAAGTGTCTTGTGGGAGGGGTTGTTTTTAAGTGTCTTGTGGGAGGGGTTGTTTTTAAGTGTCTTGTGGGAGGGGTTGTTTTTAAGTGTCTTGTGGGAGGGGTTGTTTTTAAGTGTCTTGTGGGAGGGGTTGTTTTTAAGTGTCTTGTGGGAGGGGTTGTTTTTAAGTGTCTTGTGGGAGGGGTTGTTTTTAAGTGTCTTGTGGGAGGGGTTGTTTTTAAGTGTCTTGTGGGAGGGGTTGTTTTTAAGTGTCTTGTGGGAGGGGTTGTTTTTAAGTGTCTTGTGGGAGGGGTTGTTTTTAAGTGTCTTGTGGGAGGGGTTGTTTTTAAGTGTCTTGTGGGAGGGGTTGTTTTTAAGTGTCTTGTGGGAGGGGTTGTTTTTAAGTGTCTTGTGGGAGGGGTTGTTTTTAAGTGTCTTGTGGGAGGGGTTGTTTTTAAGTGTCTTGTGGGAGGGGTTGTTTTTAAGTGTCTTGTGGGAGGGGTTGTTTTTAAGTGTCTTGTGGGAGGGGTTGTTTTTAAGTGTCTTGTGGGAGGGGTTGTTTTTAAGTGTCTTGTGGGAGGGGTTGTTTTTAAGTGTCTTGTGGGAGGGGTTGTTTTTAAGTGTCTTGTGGGAGGGGTTGTTTTTAAGTGTCTTGTGGGAGGGGTTGTTTTTAAGTGTCTTGTGGGAGGGGTTGTTTTTAAGTGTCTTGTGGGAGGGGTTGTTTTTAAGTGTCTTGTGGGAGGGGTTGTTTTTAAGTGTCTTGTGGGAGGGGTTGTTTTTAAGTGTCTTGTGGGAGGGGTTGTTTTTAAGTGTCTTGTGGGAGGGGTTGTTTTTAAGTGTCTTGTGGGAGGGGTTGTTTTTAAGTGTCTTGTGGGAGGGGTTGTTTTTAAGTGTCTTGTGGGAGGGGTTGTTTTTAAGTGTCTTGTGGGAGGGGTTGTTTTTAAGTGTCTTGTGGGAGGGGTTGTTTTTAAGTGTCTTGTGGGAGGGGTTGTTTTTAAGTGTCTTGTGGGAGGGGTTGTTTTTAAGTGTCTTGTGGGAGGGGTTGTTTTTAAGTGTCTTGTGGGAGGGGTTGTTTTTAAGTGTCTTGTGGGAGGGGTTGTTTTTAAGTGTCTTGTGGGAGGGGTTGTTTTTAAGTGTCTTGTGGGAGGGGTTGTTTTTAAGTGTCTTGTGGGAGGGGTTGTTTTTAAGTGTCTTGTGGGAGGGGTTGTTTTTAAGTGTCTTGTGGGAGGGGTTGTTTTTAAGTGTCTTGTGGGAGGGGTTGTTTTTAAGTGTCTTGTGGGAGGGGTTGTTTTTAAGTGTCTTGTGGGAGGGGTTGTTTTTAAGTGTCTTGTGGGAGGGGTTGTTTTTAAGTGTCTTGTGGGAGGGGTTGTTTTTAAGTGTCTTGTGGGAGGGGTTGTTTTTAAGTGTCTTGTGGGAGGGGTTGTTTTTAAGTGTCTTGTGGGAGGGGTTGTTTTTAAGTGTCTTGTGGGAGGGGTTGTTTTTAAGTGTCTTGTGGGAGGGGTTGTTTTTAAGTGTCTTGTGGGAGGGGTTGTTTTTAAGTGTCTTGTGGGAGGGGTTGTTTTTAAGTGTCTTGTGGGAGGGGTTGTTTTTAAGTGTCTTGTGGGAGGGGTTGTTTTTAAGTGTCTTGTGGGAGGGGTTGTTTTTAAGTGTCTTGTGGGAGGGGTTGTTTTTAAGTGTCTTGTGGGAGGGGTTGTTTTTAAGTGTCTTGTGGGAGGGGTTGTTTTTAAGTGTCTTGTGGGAGGGGTTGTTTTTAAGTGTCTTGTGGGAGGGGTTGTTTTTAAGTGTCTTGTGGGAGGGGTTGTTTTTAAGTGTCTTGTGGGAGGGGTTGTTTTTAAGTGTCTTGTGGGAGGGGTTGTTTTTAAGTGTCTTGTGGGAGGGGTTGTTTTTAAGTGTCTTGTGGGAGGGGTTGTTTTTAAGTGTCTTGTGGGAGGGGTTGTTTTTAAGTGTCTTGTGGGAGGGGTTGTTTTTAAGTGTCTTGTGGGAGGGGTTGTTTTTAAGTGTCTTGTGGGAGGGGTTGTTTTTAAGTGTCTTGTGGGAGGGGTTGTTTTTAAGTGTCTTGTGGGAGGGGTTGTTTTTAAGTGTCTTGTGGGAGGGGTTGTTTTTAAGTGTCTTGTGGGAGGGGTTGTTTTTAAGTGTCTTGTGGGAGGGGTTGTTTTTAAGTGTCTTGTGGGAGGGGTTGTTTTTAAGTGTCTTGTGGGAGGGGTTGTTTTTAAGTGTCTTGTGGGAGGGGTTGTTTTTAAGTGTCTTGTGGGAGGGGTTGTTTTTAAGTGTCTTGTGGGAGGGGTTGTTTTTAAGTGTCTTGTGGGAGGGGTTGTTTTTAAGTGTCTTGTGGGAGGGGTTGTTTTTAAGTGTCTTGTGGGAGGGGTTGTTTTTAAGTGTCTTGTGGGAGGGGTTGTTTTTAAGTGTCTTGTGGGAGGGGTTGTTTTTAAGTGTCTTGTGGGAGGGGTTGTTTTTAAGTGTCTTGTGGGAGGGGTTGTTTTTAAGTGTCTTGTGGGAGGGGTTGTTTTTAAGTGTCTTGTGGGAGGGGTTGTTTTTAAGTGTCTTGTGGGAGGGGTTGTTTTTAAGTGTCTTGTGGGAGGGGTTGTTTTTAAGTGTCTTGTGGGAGGGGTTGTTTTTAAGTGTCTTGTGGGAGGGGTTGTTTTTAAGTGTCTTGTGGGAGGGGTTGTTTTTAAGTGTCTTGTGGGAGGGGTTGTTTTTAAGTGTCTTGTGGGAGGGGTTGTTTTTAAGTGTCTTGTGGGAGGGGTTGTTTTTAAGTGTCTTGTGGGAGGGGTTGTTTTTAAGTGTCTTGTGGGAGGGGTTGTTTTTAAGTGTCTTGTGGGAGGGGTTGTTTTTAAGTGTCTTGTGGGAGGGGTTGTTTTTAAGTGTCTTGTGGGAGGGGTTGTTTTTAAGTGTCTTGTGGGAGGGGTTGTTTTTAAGTGTCTTGTGGGAGGGGTTGTTTTTAAGTGTCTTGTGGGAGGGGTTGTTTTTAAGTGTCTTGTGGGAGGGGTTGTTTTTAAGTGTCTTGTGGGAGGGGTTGTTTTTAAGTGTCTTGTGGGAGGGGTTGTTTTTAAGTGTCTTGTGGGAGGGGTTGTTTTTAAGTGTCTTGTGGGAGGGGTTGTTTTTAAGTGTCTTGTGGGAGGGGTTGTTTTTAAGTGTCTTGTGGGAGGGGTTGTTTTTAAGTGTCTTGTGGGAGGGGTTGTTTTTAAGTGTCTTGTGGGAGGGGTTGTTTTTAAGTGTCTTGTGGGAGGGGTTGTTTTTAAGTGTCTTGTGGGAGGGGTTGTTTTTAAGTGTCTTGTGGGAGGGGTTGTTTTTAAGTGTCTTGTGGGAGGGGTTGTTTTTAAGTGTCTTGTGGGAGGGGTTGTTTTTAAGTGTCTTGTGGGAGGGGTTGTTTTTAAGTGTCTTGTGGGAGGGGTTGTTTTTAAGTGTCTTGTGGGAGGGGTTGTTTTTAAGTGTCTTGTGGGAGGGGTTGTTTTTAAGTGTCTTGTGGGAGGGGTTGTTTTTAAGTGTCTTGTGGGAGGGGTTGTTTTTAAGTGTCTTGTGGGAGGGGTTGTTTTTAAGTGTCTTGTGGGAGGGGTTGTTTTTAAGTGTCTTGTGGGAGGGGTTGTTTTTAAGTGTCTTGTGGGAGGGGTTGTTTTTAAGTGTCTTGTGGGAGGGGTTGTTTTTAAGTGTCTTGTGGGAGGGGTTGTTTTTAAGTGTCTTGTGGGAGGGGTTGTTTTTAAGTGTCTTGTGGGAGGGGTTGTTTTTAAGTGTCTTGTGGGAGGGGTTGTTTTTAAGTGTCTTGTGGGAGGGGTTGTTTTTAAGTGTCTTGTGGGAGGGGTTGTTTTTAAGTGTCTTGTGGGAGGGGTTGTTTTTAAGTGTCTTGTGGGAGGGGTTGTTTTTAAGTGTCTTGTGGGAGGGGTTGTTTTTAAGTGTCTTGTGGGAGGGGTTGTTTTTAAGTGTCTTGTGGGAGGGGTTGTTTTTAAGTGTCTTGTGGGAGGGGTTGTTTTTAAGTGTCTTGTGGGAGGGGTTGTTTTTAAGTGTCTTGTGGGAGGGGTTGTTTTTAAGTGTCTTGTGGGAGGGGTTGTTTTTAAGTGTCTTGTGGGAGGGGTTGTTTTTAAGTGTCTTGTGGGAGGGGTTGTTTTTAAGTGTCTTGTGGGAGGGGTTGTTTTTAAGTGTCTTGTGGGAGGGGTTGTTTTTAAGTGTCTTGTGGGAGGGGTTGTTTTTAAGTGTCTTGTGGGAGGGGTTGTTTTTAAGTGTCTTGTGGGAGGGGTTGTTTTTAAGTGTCTTGTGGGAGGGGTTGTTTTTAAGTGTCTTGTGGGAGGGGTTGTTTTTAAGTGTCTTGTGGGAGGGGTTGTTTTTAAGTGTCTTGTGGGAGGGGTTGTTTTTAAGTGTCTTGTGGGAGGGGTTGTTTTTAAGTGTCTTGTGGGAGGGGTTGTTTTTAAGTGTCTTGTGGGAGGGGTTGTTTTTAAGTGTCTTGTGGGAGGGGTTGTTTTTAAGTGTCTTGTGGGAGGGGTTGTTTTTAAGTGTCTTGTGGGAGGGGTTGTTTTTAAGTGTCTTGTGGGAGGGGTTGTTTTTAAGTGTCTTGTGGGAGGGGTTGTTTTTAAGTGTCTTGTGGGAGGGGTTGTTTTTAAGTGTCTTGTGGGAGGGGTTGTTTTTAAGTGTCTTGTGGGAGGGGTTGTTTTTAAGTGTCTTGTGGGAGGGGTTGTTTTTAAGTGTCTTGTGGGAGGGGTTGTTTTTAAGTGTCTTGTGGGAGGGGTTGTTTTTAAGTGTCTTGTGGGAGGGGTTGTTTTTAAGTGTCTTGTGGGAGGGGTTGTTTTTAAGTGTCTTGTGGGAGGGGTTGTTTTTAAGTGTCTTGTGGGAGGGGTTGTTTTTAAGTGTCTTGTGGGAGGGGTTGTTTTTAAGTGTCTTGTGGGAGGGGTTGTTTTTAAGTGTCTTGTGGGAGGGGTTGTTTTTAAGTGTCTTGTGGGAGGGGTTGTTTTTAAGTGTCTTGTGGGAGGGGTTGTTTTTAAGTGTCTTGTGGGAGGGGTTGTTTTTAAGTGTCTTGTGGGAGGGGTTGTTTTTAAGTGTCTTGTGGGAGGGGTTGTTTTTAAGTGTCTTGTGGGAGGGGTTGTTTTTAAGTGTCTTGTGGGAGGGGTTGTTTTTAAGTGTCTTGTGGGAGGGGTTGTTTTTAAGTGTCTTGTGGGAGGGGTTGTTTTTAAGTGTCTTGTGGGAGGGGTTGTTTTTAAGTGTCTTGTGGGAGGGGTTGTTTTTAAGTGTCTTGTGGGAGGGGTTGTTTTTAAGTGTCTTGTGGGAGGGGTTGTTTTTAAGTGTCTTGTGGGAGGGGTTGTTTTTAAGTGTCTTGTGGGAGGGGTTGTTTTTAAGTGTCTTGTGGGAGGGGTTGTTTTTAAGTGTCTTGTGGGAGGGGTTGTTTTTAAGTGTCTTGTGGGAGGGGTTGTTTTTAAGTGTCTTGTGGGAGGGGTTGTTTTTAAGTGTCTTGTGGGAGGGGTTGTTTTTAAGTGTCTTGTGGGAGGGGTTGTTTTTAAGTGTCTTGTGGGAGGGGTTGTTTTTAAGTGTCTTGTGGGAGGGGTTGTTTTTAAGTGTCTTGTGGGAGGGGTTGTTTTTAAGTGTCTTGTGGGAGGGGTTGTTTTTAAGTGTCTTGTGGGAGGGGTTGTTTTTAAGTGTCTTGTGGGAGGGGTTGTTTTTAAGTGTCTTGTGGGAGGGGTTGTTTTTAAGTGTCTTGTGGGAGGGGTTGTTTTTAAGTGTCTTGTGGGAGGGGTTGTTTTTAAGTGTCTTGTGGGAGGGGTTGTTTTTAAGTGTCTTGTGGGAGGGGTTGTTTTTAAGTGTCTTGTGGGAGGGGTTGTTTTTAAGTGTCTTGTGGGAGGGGTTGTTTTTAAGTGTCTTGTGGGAGGGGTTGTTTTTAAGTGTCTTGTGGGAGGGGTTGTTTTTAAGTGTCTTGTGGGAGGGGTTGTTTTTAAGTGTCTTGTGGGAGGGGTTGTTTTTAAGTGTCTTGTGGGAGGGGTTGTTTTTAAGTGTCTTGTGGGAGGGGTTGTTTTTAAGTGTCTTGTGGGAGGGGTTGTTTTTAAGTGTCTTGTGGGAGGGGTTGTTTTTAAGTGTCTTGTGGGAGGGGTTGTTTTTAAGTGTCTTGTGGGAGGGGTTGTTTTTAAGTGTCTTGTGGGAGGGGTTGTTTTTAAGTGTCTTGTGGGAGGGGTTGTTTTTAAGTGTCTTGTGGGAGGGGTTGTTTTTAAGTGTCTTGTGGGAGGGGTTGTTTTTAAGTGTCTTGTGGGAGGGGTTGTTTTTAAGTGTCTTGTGGGAGGGGTTGTTTTTAAGTGTCTTGTGGGAGGGGTTGTTTTTAAGTGTCTTGTGGGAGGGGTTGTTTTTAAGTGTCTTGTGGGAGGGGTTGTTTTTAAGTGTCTTGTGGGAGGGGTTGTTTTTAAGTGTCTTGTGGGAGGGGTTGTTTTTAAGTGTCTTGTGGGAGGGGTTGTTTTTAAGTGTCTTGTGGGAGGGGTTGTTTTTAAGTGTCTTGTGGGAGGGGTTGTTTTTAAGTGTCTTGTGGGAGGGGTTGTTTTTAAGTGTCTTGTGGGAGGGGTTGTTTTTAAGTGTCTTGTGGGAGGGGTTGTTTTTAAGTGTCTTGTGGGAGGGGTTGTTTTTAAGTGTCTTGTGGGAGGGGTTGTTTTTAAGTGTCTTGTGGGAGGGGTTGTTTTTAAGTGTCTTGTGGGAGGGGTTGTTTTTAAGTGTCTTGTGGGAGGGGTTGTTTTTAAGTGTCTTGTGGGAGGGGTTGTTTTTAAGTGTCTTGTGGGAGGGGTTGTTTTTAAGTGTCTTGTGGGAGGGGTTGTTTTTAAGTGTCTTGTGGGAGGGGTTGTTTTTAAGTGTCTTGTGGGAGGGGTTGTTTTTAAGTGTCTTGTGGGAGGGGTTGTTTTTAAGTGTCTTGTGGGAGGGGTTGTTTTTAAGTGTCTTGTGGGAGGGGTTGTTTTTAAGTGTCTTGTGGGAGGGGTTGTTTTTAAGTGTCTTGTGGGAGGGGTTGTTTTTAAGTGTCTTGTGGGAGGGGTTGTTTTTAAGTGTCTTGTGGGAGGGGTTGTTTTTAAGTGTCTTGTGGGAGGGGTTGTTTTTAAGTGTCTTGTGGGAGGGGTTGTTTTTAAGTGTCTTGTGGGAGGGGTTGTTTTTAAGTGTCTTGTGGGAGGGGTTGTTTTTAAGTGTCTTGTGGGAGGGGTTGTTTTTAAGTGTCTTGTGGGAGGGGTTGTTTTTAAGTGTCTTGTGGGAGGGGTTGTTTTTAAGTGTCTTGTGGGAGGGGTTGTTTTTAAGTGTCTTGTGGGAGGGGTTGTTTTTAAGTGTCTTGTGGGAGGGGTTGTTTTTAAGTGTCTTGTGGGAGGGGTTGTTTTTAAGTGTCTTGTGGGAGGGGTTGTTTTTAAGTGTCTTGTGGGAGGGGTTGTTTTTAAGTGTCTTGTGGGAGGGGTTGTTTTTAAGTGTCTTGTGGGAGGGGTTGTTTTTAAGTGTCTTGTGGGAGGGGTTGTTTTTAAGTGTCTTGTGGGAGGGGTTGTTTTTAAGTGTCTTGTGGGAGGGGTTGTTTTTAAGTGTCTTGTGGGAGGGGTTGTTTTTAAGTGTCTTGTGGGAGGGGTTGTTTTTAAGTGTCTTGTGGGAGGGGTTGTTTTTAAGTGTCTTGTGGGAGGGGTTGTTTTTAAGTGTCTTGTGGGAGGGGTTGTTTTTAAGTGTCTTGTGGGAGGGGTTGTTTTTAAGTGTCTTGTGGGAGGGGTTGTTTTTAAGTGTCTTGTGGGAGGGGTTGTTTTTAAGTGTCTTGTGGGAGGGGTTGTTTTTAAGTGTCTTGTGGGAGGGGTTGTTTTTAAGTGTCTTGTGGGAGGGGTTGTTTTTAAGTGTCTTGTGGGAGGGGTTGTTTTTAAGTGTCTTGTGGGAGGGGTTGTTTTTAAGTGTCTTGTGGGAGGGGTTGTTTTTAAGTGTCTTGTGGGAGGGGTTGTTTTTAAGTGTCTTGTGGGAGGGGTTGTTTTTAAGTGTCTTGTGGGAGGGGTTGTTTTTAAGTGTCTTGTGGGAGGGGTTGTTTTTAAGTGTCTTGTGGGAGGGGTTGTTTTTAAGTGTCTTGTGGGAGGGGTTGTTTTTAAGTGTCTTGTGGGAGGGGTTGTTTTTAAGTGTCTTGTGGGAGGGGTTGTTTTTAAGTGTCTTGTGGGAGGGGTTGTTTTTAAGTGTCTTGTGGGAGGGGTTGTTTTTAAGTGTCTTGTGGGAGGGGTTGTTTTTAAGTGTCTTGTGGGAGGGGTTGTTTTTAAGTGTCTTGTGGGAGGGGTTGTTTTTAAGTGTCTTGTGGGAGGGGTTGTTTTTAAGTGTCTTGTGGGAGGGGTTGTTTTTAAGTGTCTTGTGGGAGGGGTTGTTTTTAAGTGTCTTGTGGGAGGGGTTGTTTTTAAGTGTCTTGTGGGAGGGGTTGTTTTTAAGTGTCTTGTGGGAGGGGTTGTTTTTAAGTGTCTTGTGGGAGGGGTTGTTTTTAAGTGTCTTGTGGGAGGGGTTGTTTTTAAGTGTCTTGTGGGAGGGGTTGTTTTTAAGTGTCTTGTGGGAGGGGTTGTTTTTAAGTGTCTTGTGGGAGGGGTTGTTTTTAAGTGTCTTGTGGGAGGGGTTGTTTTTAAGTGTCTTGTGGGAGGGGTTGTTTTTAAGTGTCTTGTGGGAGGGGTTGTTTTTAAGTGTCTTGTGGGAGGGGTTGTTTTTAAGTGTCTTGTGGGAGGGGTTGTTTTTAAGTGTCTTGTGGGAGGGGTTGTTTTTAAGTGTCTTGTGGGAGGGGTTGTTTTTAAGTGTCTTGTGGGAGGGGTTGTTTTTAAGTGTCTTGTGGGAGGGGTTGTTTTTAAGTGTCTTGTGGGAGGGGTTGTTTTTAAGTGTCTTGTGGGAGGGGTTGTTTTTAAGTGTCTTGTGGGAGGGGTTGTTTTTAAGTGTCTTGTGGGAGGGGTTGTTTTTAAGTGTCTTGTGGGAGGGGTTGTTTTTAAGTGTCTTGTGGGAGGGGTTGTTTTTAAGTGTCTTGTGGGAGGGGTTGTTTTTAAGTGTCTTGTGGGAGGGGTTGTTTTTAAGTGTCTTGTGGGAGGGGTTGTTTTTAAGTGTCTTGTGGGAGGGGTTGTTTTTAAGTGTCTTGTGGGAGGGGTTGTTTTTAAGTGTCTTGTGGGAGGGGTTGTTTTTAAGTGTCTTGTGGGAGGGGTTGTTTTTAAGTGTCTTGTGGGAGGGGTTGTTTTTAAGTGTCTTGTGGGAGGGGTTGTTTTTAAGTGTCTTGTGGGAGGGGTTGTTTTTAAGTGTCTTGTGGGAGGGGTTGTTTTTAAGTGTCTTGTGGGAGGGGTTGTTTTTAAGTGTCTTGTGGGAGGGGTTGTTTTTAAGTGTCTTGTGGGAGGGGTTGTTTTTAAGTGTCTTGTGGGAGGGGTTGTTTTTAAGTGTCTTGTGGGAGGGGTTGTTTTTAAGTGTCTTGTGGGAGGGGTTGTTTTTAAGTGTCTTGTGGGAGGGGTTGTTTTTAAGTGTCTTGTGGGAGGGGTTGTTTTTAAGTGTCTTGTGGGAGGGGTTGTTTTTAAGTGTCTTGTGGGAGGGGTTGTTTTTAAGTGTCTTGTGGGAGGGGTTGTTTTTAAGTGTCTTGTGGGAGGGGTTGTTTTTAAGTGTCTTGTGGGAGGGGTTGTTTTTAAGTGTCTTGTGGGAGGGGTTGTTTTTAAGTGTCTTGTGGGAGGGGTTGTTTTTAAGTGTCTTGTGGGAGGGGTTGTTTTTAAGTGTCTTGTGGGAGGGGTTGTTTTTAAGTGTCTTGTGGGAGGGGTTGTTTTTAAGTGTCTTGTGGGAGGGGTTGTTTTTAAGTGTCTTGTGGGAGGGGTTGTTTTTAAGTGTCTTGTGGGAGGGGTTGTTTTTAAGTGTCTTGTGGGAGGGGTTGTTTTTAAGTGTCTTGTGGGAGGGGTTGTTTTTAAGTGTCTTGTGGGAGGGGTTGTTTTTAAGTGTCTTGTGGGAGGGGTTGTTTTTAAGTGTCTTGTGGGAGGGGTTGTTTTTAAGTGTCTTGTGGGAGGGGTTGTTTTTAAGTGTCTTGTGGGAGGGGTTGTTTTTAAGTGTCTTGTGGGAGGGGTTGTTTTTAAGTGTCTTGTGGGAGGGGTTGTTTTTAAGTGTCTTGTGGGAGGGGTTGTTTTTAAGTGTCTTGTGGGAGGGGTTGTTTTTAAGTGTCTTGTGGGAGGGGTTGTTTTTAAGTGTCTTGTGGGAGGGGTTGTTTTTAAGTGTCTTGTGGGAGGGGTTGTTTTTAAGTGTCTTGTGGGAGGGGTTGTTTTTAAGTGTCTTGTGGGAGGGGTTGTTTTTAAGTGTCTTGTGGGAGGGGTTGTTTTTAAGTGTCTTGTGGGAGGGGTTGTTTTTAAGTGTCTTGTGGGAGGGGTTGTTTTTAAGTGTCTTGTGGGAGGGGTTGTTTTTAAGTGTCTTGTGGGAGGGGTTGTTTTTAAGTGTCTTGTGGGAGGGGTTGTTTTTAAGTGTCTTGTGGGAGGGGTTGTTTTTAAGTGTCTTGTGGGAGGGGTTGTTTTTAAGTGTCTTGTGGGAGGGGTTGTTTTTAAGTGTCTTGTGGGAGGGGTTGTTTTTAAGTGTCTTGTGGGAGGGGTTGTTTTTAAGTGTCTTGTGGGAGGGGTTGTTTTTAAGTGTCTTGTGGGAGGGGTTGTTTTTAAGTGTCTTGTGGGAGGGGTTGTTTTTAAGTGTCTTGTGGGAGGGGTTGTTTTTAAGTGTCTTGTGGGAGGGGTTGTTTTTAAGTGTCTTGTGGGAGGGGTTGTTTTTAAGTGTCTTGTGGGAGGGGTTGTTTTTAAGTGTCTTGTGGGAGGGGTTGTTTTTAAGTGTCTTGTGGGAGGGGTTGTTTTTAAGTGTCTTGTGGGAGGGGTTGTTTTTAAGTGTCTTGTGGGAGGGGTTGTTTTTAAGTGTCTTGTGGGAGGGGTTGTTTTTAAGTGTCTTGTGGGAGGGGTTGTTTTTAAGTGTCTTGTGGGAGGGGTTGTTTTTAAGTGTCTTGTGGGAGGGGTTGTTTTTAAGTGTCTTGTGGGAGGGGTTGTTTTTAAGTGTCTTGTGGGAGGGGTTGTTTTTAAGTGTCTTGTGGGAGGGGTTGTTTTTAAGTGTCTTGTGGGAGGGGTTGTTTTTAAGTGTCTTGTGGGAGGGGTTGTTTTTAAGTGTCTTGTGGGAGGGGTTGTTTTTAAGTGTCTTGTGGGAGGGGTTGTTTTTAAGTGTCTTGTGGGAGGGGTTGTTTTTAAGTGTCTTGTGGGAGGGGTTGTTTTTAAGTGTCTTGTGGGAGGGGTTGTTTTTAAGTGTCTTGTGGGAGGGGTTGTTTTTAAGTGTCTTGTGGGAGGGGTTGTTTTTAAGTGTCTTGTGGGAGGGGTTGTTTTTAAGTGTCTTGTGGGAGGGGTTGTTTTTAAGTGTCTTGTGGGAGGGGTTGTTTTTAAGTGTCTTGTGGGAGGGGTTGTTTTTAAGTGTCTTGTGGGAGGGGTTGTTTTTAAGTGTCTTGTGGGAGGGGTTGTTTTTAAGTGTCTTGTGGGAGGGGTTGTTAGGGTTAGGGTTAGGGTTAGGGGTTAAAGAGTTGTGATAGCCCCGTAAACAGGACCATCGATGCACTGTCCAGCACTGCCTCACAGCCCGCAGCTCTCAGTCCTCGTTGAGGCCTGTAGGATGCCTGGTTTTCAATTTGGCGATCCACACCCTCTCCGCTCTCCTTCTCTGGGGAGCGCTCCATCTGGGGTTCCACTCAATCACACACACTGAGACTGATTCCCACCCATGTGCCATGAAATGTGTCACCAGTGGTGTCTGTGTCTTTTTCCTTTTTGTAATGTTATATTTGTGTTGTGTAAAACGTGTACAGATGGAGTTCCCCGTCTCTCCCACATACTGTAAGCCACATTGTGAACACGTGATTAGGTAAACACAATTTATGGAATTAGTGTTACCCCTAGTAGAGTTTAGGAACACCTCTCTAGTGCTGTAGCTCCTAAACCACTTTCTATGTTTAAAGTAATTGTTTAGGTTTTTGCACCTTAGCTTGTGGAGAGGTTTTATTTTGGCTTTCACCAAGTGATCCTGCAAATTTGTGTTCCTCCTGTAGGCCGGAATGATTCTGTGATCCTGGAGGATGGGAGACCCTGCGGTGTGCAAGAGGAATCTCCTCCTGCATCCTCTGACTAGTTCCATAGTGGAAGGTGAGTAAGTGGTCACAAATGGGAGACTGGAGCCCACAGTGATTGGTTTGCTCTGCAGAAACGACCTCTGGCATTTCCTGAGGAAGGTCCTGGAGTACCCTCTAGTGGACAGAGCATGGAAGAGCACCTTGACTGCAGCATGAAAGTCCTCCTCTCTGCTGCATATTCTGTGGAACCTCAACAACTGTGATTTAATTAAGCCAGCATATGTGTGCTTTGGGTGGAAGCTGGTCTTGAAGAGCAGAGCATGTGTGTCCGTCTCTTTGAAAAATACTTTAATGTCCAATGTGTGGGTTTCATTAAATGTGTTACTTTTAAATGTTGTGGTGTCCAAAAAATCAACAGAGGTCAAATTACTTGTGGATTTAATTTTTATCGACTGGTTGTGGTTGTTGAGGATGCACAGAAACACTTCAAAATCCTCCCTGGAGTGAGGCCACACACCCCAGATGTCGTCCAAATATCTGTAGTAGTACAGTGGTTTTTTAGGACATATTTTCAGGACTGACTCCTCCCATTCAGCCATAAAAATGTTCGCATATGCGGGAGCAAACTTCTTCCCCATAGCTGTACCCTTAATCTGAAGGAAGAATTCCCCATTAAATTCAAAGTCATTTTGGGTCAGATTGATTTCCAGTAGTTTTAGCAATTCTTTTTCTGGTCTTTTTTTGTCGGGGTGTTTCCGAAATGCGTTTTTAACGGCCTGTATGCCTTCTTTTGTCTCAATGTTTGTGTAAAGACTATCTATATCGATAGTGAATAAAATTGAATTGTCCGGAATGCGGAGTCTTTTAATTATCTCTACAAAGTGGTACGTGTCCTTGATGTAGCTCGGGTGTGTGGTCGACAGAGGATTCAGGAAGTGGTCAAGGTACTCTGCAGTGTGATACGTTTCACTACTGCAGTCAGACACAATGGGCCTGCCGGGGGGGATCTCGTGTGGTTTACTCCACTTGGCAGGGTCCTTGTGTATTTTGGGCAGCATATAAAATAATCTGGCTCTAGGTACAGCATCTCCCATTAAGTAATGCTTTTGTTTCAGATTGATAAATTTCTTCTCGTGTAGAGTTTGGATGATTTTATTTACAATTGGGATGGTGTTTGGATAAATGGGGTTGGTCAATTTGGTGTAGTATTTGGGGTCATTAAGCTGTCTGTAGCCTTCCCATAAATATTGATCCCTATCCAAGATCACTATAGCGCTGCCCTTGTCTGCTGGTTTAATAATGATGTGTTTGTTATTAACTAGTTCATCCAGTGCTCGCACTTCCTCCCTACTGAGGTTAGGCGGCACGTGGTGAATCCTGAAGTGTGTGTCAAAATACTGAATGTCAGATTGAATTAGAGCAGTAATTGTGTTTGGTATTTGTGCCTGTAGCGGGGTCCAGGATGATTTATGTACAAATGGAAGTCGTTCAAACTCTTTGGAGTTTTCAAAATAGGCCGCCAGTTTTAGTTTTCTATGATACTGTTGTAGGTCAAAGCGGCTCTGCTCCACAATCTGCTTGTTAGTTCCCTTGGTGGGAATGAAATTTAACCCCCTGCCAAGGAGAGTATGTTGTGCTTCACTCAGTTGAAAGTTTTTTGTGAGATTGATGACTAACTTGTCCCCCTCCTGAGTAGGCAGGTTTTGGGGGACAATTAGTTTAAGTAGTGCACCCAGTGGTCAAACATGCGTTGAGCTGTGGGAAGAGACCAGTGAATATTGTCTGGGCCCGTGTGGAAGAGGCTCGCAGGTAGAGCGGGGATGTACTCACACATCCTCGCGATGGCAGCGTTCAGGTGCGTGAGTCTCAGTTTCTCCTTGCTGGGCAGGCTGGTGGAAAAGTTCACCTGGGGGACAAAAATGTCAGCAGAGGGAAATGTACGCTTTACATTGTTCACAGCTCTCTGCAGCTGTTTAATGGCCGTCTCTTGTGTCTTTTGCACACGGTTGTTGATGCCAAAGGAGAGAATGACCTTCTCCACCGTGACATCACAGCTTGTCTTCTCCATCAACAGCTCTGCGTTTCTGAAGGTGGCGCCCGGAAACGCATCAATTTGTAGGTGCACGTTGTCGTGCTCCGGGAGTTTTGCCACGTTGGAGTCTCCTATTATGAGCCACTTTTTGGCCACACGGAGGCTCCACTCTTGTGCCTTCCGCATGGTCGACCGGTGTCTCGTGGGTCGCAGTGGCACCTGTTGTGGCGGCGTCCGCTGGCTGGAGACAGAAGTGGTCGCCGTCTGGATCAGCTGCGTCTGCACCGCCGTCCGTAGTCTGCTGGTGCTGGAAGGTGTGAGGGGGACGCGTCTCAGGTCCTCCTGGATCCGGGACGACGGTCGCTCCGGCTCCTGCTGCATCAGCTGCTCGAGGCTCTCCTGGGAGAGCTCTATTACGGCGTCCGTGTTCTGGATCACGCATGGGTTGCGGTAGTTGGGGGCCCAGCCCCTGGGCTGTGGGTCCACCGCTGCTGCTGCTGACGCTGCTGGTGAGGACGCCGCCGAAGCTGATGCTGAGGCCGCTGCTTCCGATCCTGGCGAAGTCTCCGGTCTGCTGGCAAACAGCCTCAGTGGTCTCTGCGGCAGGGGCTGGGAGCGCTGTGTGGACGGGGTGTCCGGGGTCCCACGTTGGGAGCCCCCCGGCGTCGACTGTGGGGTGGAGGGGGAGAGGGTGCCCAAGTCAAAGTTGACCTCGATGGGAGTGTCCATCAGGTTCGGTACCATTGGTAAAGTTCTGGGCTGCTCTGGCACTGCAACAGGTGATGGGGGCGCCGTCACAACCAGCTCCGCGACCCGTGGTTCCGGGAGGATCTGGGCCTCGACGATGTGCACAGAAACCGGATCAGGCGCTGCTGCTGCTGCCGCCGCTGCCGTGGGATGTGCTGGTTCTGGGAGGACCTGGGCTCTGATGGTGCGTGTGACGGCTGTTGTGGGTCGTTGTGGTTCTGGGGGGGCTTGGGCTTCGAAATTGTGAGTGGTCGTTGTACTTAGCGGTTCTGCTGCGTCGCCGGGCCTCACTCGCCTCAGGGGATGCAACGATGAGTTGGACCGGGTTGTTGTCACTGTGGGCGCCGACACAGCAGGGGCCGGTTGTGGGTCCACCGTCAGCAGCACAGCCATCCAGTCCACCACGGCCTCCTTTGCCTCCACCAGCGTTTCAGGGTGCAGTCTACGGCCAAAGTCCCTTCTCGCCCAGGCTGAGGCCACATCAAAGGGAGCACTCCAGTCTGGACTGTTGAGACTGTGTAGGCTTTCAATTTCCCTCTTTATCACAGCCTCATAGTGGTCCTGCAAGATGACCAGTGTGGTATGCTCCCAATTCTTTGCATTACCATCGATCAGTGACTGTGTGTCTGTGGTAGGGATGGCCGGTTTAATAAATGTAGCTAGCTGTTTGGTCATTCTAGCAATGGTGATGGGTGGGTCTGCCAGATTAATGTTTGTAAAGTGGTGTGCAGCCTTAATTATCCTGTGCAGAATACGGCACTTATTGGGGAATAAGGGATCATCAGACCTGGGAAACTGACGAGCGCCCTCATTACTCTGGAATGTGTTGTGCTGATTATTGTTAAAATAGCGGTTGTTGTTGTTGGAGTACTTGGGCCGTTGGAAACGAGGAGCAAAAGAGCGGGGTCTGGGCGGTCCCCGGCGTGTGCCGCGGTCCGCTGACCTCTCCGCGTACCTGTTGTTTTGGCCGCCATTATTGCGCAACCGCGGCCCACCTCTTCGGTCGGGAGCTCTCTGAGCGACGTCCGCATACGAGTCTCGTTGATAGCGGGGCCGTTGTCGCTGGTACTGCTGCGGTGCTCGTTGGTCCGGTGGGTAGGGAGGCTCATTGTGCCGCCCGCGGCGCCTCCCATAGCGTACCACCGTCCAATCTCCTTCAGTCTCTCGGTCCTCGTGGTACATGGCTAAGCTAGCGGAGCCTCATGTTCATTTAGCTTCCAAAGAACGGCAAAGAAAAAGTTGTCTTTTACCTTATTTATTCTTCTTTGAACAAGGAACCAAAAATAAAACAACAAACAGAACAAGAACGAATATATATAGCAACGTTTCGGATACTGCTGTATCCTTCTTCAGGCTAATAATTTGTTCTTTAAAACTGAGATGGTGAGCGCAGGTGTTGCGTCCACGGTCACCACGTTGAAAAAGAAAGTCCGACCGAATTTGCATAACAAAGATGGCGGCCGTGACCTTTCACCTCTCTGGTCCCTCGGACCAATCATACGTCATACCTCGCGGAGGGATATCAAGGTGAAATGCATCAAGATGTGACAAACACCAATACCCTCTCAGTATAATCACATAATAATCAGCACAACAAAATCGAAGGTAATAACAAAGTAGAGCAAAAAACAATCATTATAGAGGAACTATAAATAGAATAGGTGTGGTGTTTTACATAGAATTAAAGCAGTCTATATCCCCATGCGGTGTCTAGACATTGCAACATGAATTTTGAACATGCATTGAAAAAATGAATATGAGAAGGGAAAATCACCACACAATTGTATATACATATACACACACAATTGAATAAAGCTCACCCCTGGTGTTTTATTTACATTTATATCATGTACCCCAATGTCACACTGAGAATTGCCCATTTGCACATAATTGAAGGACACTTAACCGCCTGTTGAGTCAATGGTTAGGTTTAGGCATGCATACGTCACTGGTTAGGTTTAGGCATGAATTTTGAATGGTTGTGTTTAGTGAAGAATTACCGGGTGGCCTGTATGAGGAAAGAGGTGACCACAGGCTGCAAGGCAGGCGGCACTGGCTGGTTAGGGGTTAAAGAGTTGTGATAGCCCCGTAAACAGGACCATCGATGCACTGTCCAGCACTGCCTCACAGCCCGCAGCTCTCAGTCCTCGTTGAGGCCTGTAGGATGCCTGGTTTTCAATTTGGCGATCCACACCCTCTCCGCTCTCCTTCTCTGGGGAGCGCTCCATCTGGGGTTCCACTCAATCACACACACTGAGACTGATTCCCACCCATGTGCCATGAAATGTGTCACCAGTGGTGTCTGTGTCTTTTTCCTTTTTGTAATGTTATATTTGTGTTGTGTAAAACGTGTACAGATGGAGTTCCCCGTCTCTCCCACATACTGTAAGCCACATTGTGAACACGTGATTAGGTAAACACAATTTATGGAATTAGTGTTACCCCTAGTAGAGTTTAGGAACACCTCTCTAGTGCTGTAGCTCCTAAACCACTTTCTATGTTTAAAGTAATTGTTTAGGTTTTTGCACCTTAGCTTGTGGAGAGGTTTTATTTTGGCTTTCACCAAGTGATCCTGCAAATTTGTGTTCCTCCTGTAGGCCGGAATGATTCTGTGATCCTGGAGGATGGGAGACCCTGCGGTGTGCAAGAGGAATCTCCTCCTGCATCCTCTGACTAGTTCCATAGTGGAAGGTGAGTAAGTGGTCACAAATGGGAGACTGGAGCCCACAGTGATTGGTTTGCTCTGCAGAAACGACCTCTGGCATTTCCTGAGGAAGGTCCTGGAGTACCCTCTAGTGGACAGAGCATGGAAGAGCACCTTGACTGCAGCATGAAAGTCCTCCTCTCTGCTGCATATTCTGTGGAACCTCAACAACTGTGATTTAATTAAGCCAGCATATGTGTGCTTTGGGTGGAAGCTGGTCTTGAAGAGCAGAGCATGTGTGTCCGTCTCTTTGAAAAATACTTTAATGTCCAATGTGTGGGTTTCATTAAATGTGTTACTTTTAAATGTTGTGGTGTCCAAAAAATCAACAGAGGTCAAATTACTTGTGGATTTAATTTTTATCGACTGGTTGTGGTTGTTGAGGATGCACAGAAACACTTCAAAATCCTCCCTGGAGTGAGGCCACACACCCCAGATGTCGTCCAAATATCTGTAGTAGTACAGTGGTTTTTTAGGACATATTTTCAGGACTGACTCCTCCCATTCAGCCATAAAAATGTTCGCATATGCGGGAGCAAACTTCTTCCCCATAGCTGTACCCTTAATCTGAAGGAAGAATTCCCCATTAAATTCAAAGTCATTTTGGGTCAGATTGATTTCCAGTAGTTTTAGCAATTCTTTTTCTGGTCTTTTTTTGTCGGGGTGTTTCCGAAATGCGTTTTTAACGGCCTGTATGCCTTCTTTTGTCTCAATGTTTGTGTAAAGACTATCTATATCGATAGTGAATAAAATTGAATTGTCCGGAATGCGGAGTCTTTTAATTATCTCTACAAAGTGGTACGTGTCCTTGATGTAGCTCGGGTGTGTGGTCGACAGAGGATTCAGGAAGTGGTCAAGGTACTCTGCAGTGTGATACGTTTCACTACTGCAGTCAGACACAATGGGCCTGCCGGGGGGGATCTCGTGTGGTTTACTCCACTTGGCAGGGTCCTTGTGTATTTTGGGCAGCATATAAAATAATCTGGCTCTAGGTACAGCATCTCCCATTAAGTAATGCTTTTGTTTCAGATTGATAAATTTCTTCTCGTGTAGAGTTTGGATGATTTTATTTACAATTGGGATGGTGTTTGGATAAATGGGGTTGGTCAATTTGGTGTAGTATTTGGGGTCATTAAGCTGTCTGTAGCCTTCCCATAAATATTGATCCCTATCCAAGATCACTATAGCGCTGCCCTTGTCTGCTGGTTTAATAATGATGTGTTTGTTATTAACTAGTTCATCCAGTGCTCGCACTTCCTCCCTACTGAGGTTAGGCGGCACGTGGTGAATCCTGAAGTGTGTGTCAAAATACTGAATGTCAGATTGAATTAGAGCAGTAATTGTGTTTGGTATTTGTGCCTGTAGCGGGGTCCAGGATGATTTATGTACAAATGGAAGTCGTTCAAACTCTTTGGAGTTTTCAAAATAGGCCGCCAGTTTTAGTTTTCTATGATACTGTTGTAGGTCAAAGCGGCTCTGCTCCACAATCTGCTTGTTAGTTCCCTTGGTGGGAATGAAATTTAACCCCCTGCCAAGGAGAGTATGTTGTGCTTCACTCAGTTGAAAGTTTTTTGTGAGATTGATGACTAACTTGTCCCCCTCCTGAGTAGGCAGGTTTTGGGGGACAATTAGTTTAAGTAGTGCACCCAGTGGTCAAACATGCGTTGAGCTGTGGGAAGAGACCAGTGAATATTGTCTGGGCCCGTGTGGAAGAGGCTCGCAGGTAGAGCGGGGATGTACTCACACATCCTCGCGATGGCAGCGTTCAGGTGCGTGAGTCTCAGTTTCTCCTTGCTGGGCAGGCTGGTGGAAAAGTTCACCTGGGGGACAAAAATGTCAGCAGAGGGAAATGTACGCTTTACATTGTTCACAGCTCTCTGCAGCTGTTTAATGGCCGTCTCTTGTGTCTTTTGCACACGGTTGTTGATGCCAAAGGAGAGAATGACCTTCTCCACCGTGACATCACAGCTTGTCTTCTCCATCAACAGCTCTGCGTTTCTGAAGGTGGCGCCCGGAAACGCATCAATTTGTAGGTGCACGTTGTCGTGCTCCGGGAGTTTTGCCACGTTGGAGTCTCCTATTATGAGCCACTTTTTGGCCACACGGAGGCTCCACTCTTGTGCCTTCCGCATGGTCGACCGGTGTCTCGTGGGTCGCAGTGGCACCTGTTGTGGCGGCGTCCGCTGGCTGGAGACAGAAGTGGTCGCCGTCTGGATCAGCTGCGTCTGCACCGCCGTCCGTAGTCTGCTGGTGCTGGAAGGTGTGAGGGGGACGCGTCTCAGGTCCTCCTGGATCCGGGACGACGGTCGCTCCGGCTCCTGCTGCATCAGCTGCTCGAGGCTCTCCTGGGAGAGCTCTATTACGGCGTCCGTGTTCTGGATCACGCATGGGTTGCGGTAGTTGGGGGCCCAGCCCCTGGGCTGTGGGTCCACCGCTGCTGCTGCTGACGCTGCTGGTGAGGACGCCGCCGAAGCTGATGCTGAGGCCGCTGCTTCCGATCCTGGCGAAGTCTCCGGTCTGCTGGCAAACAGCCTCAGTGGTCTCTGCGGCAGGGGCTGGGAGCGCTGTGTGGACGGGGTGTCCGGGGTCCCACGTTGGGAGCCCCCCGGCGTCGACTGTGGGGTGGAGGGGGAGAGGGTGCCCAAGTCAAAGTTGACCTCGATGGGAGTGTCCATCAGGTTCGGTACCATTGGTAAAGTTCTGGGCTGCTCTGGCACTGCAACAGGTGATGGGGGCGCCGTCACAACCAGCTCCGCGACCCGTGGTTCCGGGAGGATCTGGGCCTCGACGATGTGCACAGAAACCGGATCAGGCGCTGCTGCTGCTGCCGCCGCTGCCGTGGGATGTGCTGGTTCTGGGAGGACCTGGGCTCTGATGGTGCGTGTGACGGCTGTTGTGGGTCGTTGTGGTTCTGGGGGGGCTTGGGCTTCGAAATTGTGAGTGGTCGTTGTACTTAGCGGTTCTGCTGCGTCGCCGGGCCTCACTCGCCTCAGGGGATGCAACGATGAGTTGGACCGGGTTGTTGTCACTGTGGGCGCCGACACAGCAGGGGCCGGTTGTGGGTCCACCGTCAGCAGCACAGCCATCCAGTCCACCACGGCCTCCTTTGCCTCCACCAGCGTTTCAGGGTGCAGTCTACGGCCAAAGTCCCTTCTCGCCCAGGCTGAGGCCACATCAAAGGGAGCACTCCAGTCTGGACTGTTGAGACTGTGTAGGCTTTCAATTTCCCTCTTTATCACAGCCTCATAGTGGTCCTGCAAGATGACCAGTGTGGTATGCTCCCAATTCTTTGCATTACCATCGATCAGTGACTGTGTGTCTGTGGTAGGGATGGCCGGTTTAATAAATGTAGCTAGCTGTTTGGTCATTCTAGCAATGGTGATGGGTGGGTCTGCCAGATTAATGTTTGTAAAGTGGTGTGCAGCCTTAATTATCCTGTGCAGAATACGGCACTTATTGGGGAATAAGGGATCATCAGACCTGGGAAACTGACGAGCGCCCTCATTACTCTGGAATGTGTTGTGCTGATTATTGTTAAAATAGCGGTTGTTGTTGTTGGAGTACTTGGGCCGTTGGAAACGAGGAGCAAAAGAGCGGGGTCTGGGCGGTCCCCGGCGTGTGCCGCGGTCCGCTGACCTCTCCGCGTACCTGTTGTTTTGGCCGCCATTATTGCGCAACCGCGGCCCACCTCTTCGGTCGGGAGCTCTCTGAGCGACGTCCGCATACGAGTCTCGTTGATAGCGGGGCCGTTGTCGCTGGTACTGCTGCGGTGCTCGTTGGTCCGGTGGGTAGGGAGGCTCATTGTGCCGCCCGCGGCGCCTCCCATAGCGTACCACCGTCCAATCTCCTTCAGTCTCTCGGTCCTCGTGGTACATGGCTAAGCTAGCGGAGCCTCATGTTCATTTAGCTTCCAAAGAACGGCAAAGAAAAAGTTGTCTTTTACCTTATTTATTCTTCTTTGAACAAGGAACCAAAAATAAAACAACAAACAGAACAAGAACGAATATATATAGCAACGTTTCGGATACTGCTGTATCCTTCTTCAGGCTAATAATTTGTTCTTTAAAACTGAGATGGTGAGCGCAGGTGTTGCGTCCACGGTCACCACGTTGAAAAAGAAAGTCCGACCGAATTTGCATAACAAAGATGGCGGCCGTGACCTTTCACCTCTCTGGTCCCTCGGACCAATCATACGTCATACCTCGCGGAGGGATATCAAGGTGAAATGCATCAAGATGTGACAAACACCAATACCCTCTCAGTATAATCACATAATAATCAGCACAACAAAATCGAAGGTAATAACAAAGTAGAGCAAAAAACAATCATTATAGAGGAACTATAAATAGAATAGGTGTGGTGTTTTACATAGAATTAAAGCAGTCTATATCCCCATGCGGTGTCTAGACATTGCAACATGAATTTTGAACA